>NW_021144352.1:0-17467 GCF_004193775.1 Glycine soja
TTGAATCTCTGAGCCAATCCAAACGACAATAACTTTTACTCGGATGTCTGATTGAGTCCCGTATATATCGAGACGCCTCGAAAATTGAATGTTGAAGCTCTGAGCCAATTCAAACGACAATAACTTTTTACTCGGATGTCTGATTGAGTCCCGTCATATATCGAGACGCTCGAAATTGAATGTTGAAGCTCTGAGCCAATTCAAACGACAATAACTTTTTACTCGGATGTCTGATTGAGTCCGTCATATATCGAGACGCTCGAAATTGAATGTTGAAGCTCTGAGCAATTCAAACGACAATAACTTTTTACTCGGATGTCTGATTGAGTCCCGTAATATATCGAGACGCTCGAAATTGAATGTTGAAGCTCTGAGCCAATTCAAACGACAATAACTTTTTACTCGGATGTCTGATTGAGTCCCGTAATATATCGAGACGCTCGAAATTGAATGTTGAAGCTCTGAGCAATTCAAACGACAATAACTTTTTACTCGGATGTCTGATTGAGTCCGTCATATATCGAGACGCTCGAAATTGAATGTTGAAGCTCTGAGCCAATTCAAACGACAATAACTTTTTACTCGGATGTCTGATTGAGTCCGTCATATATCGAGACGCTCGAAATTGAATGTTGAAGCTCTGAGCCAATTCAAACGACAATAACTTTTTACTCGGATGTCTGATTGAGTCCCGTAATATATCGAGACGCTCGAAATTGAATGTTGAAGCTCTGAGCCAATTCAAACGACAATAACTTTTTACTCGGATGTCTGATTGAGTCCGTCATATATCGAGACGCTCGAAATTGAATGTTGAAGCTCTGAGCCAATTCAAACGACAATAACTTTTTACTCGGATGTCTGATTGAGTCCCGTCATATATCGAGACGCTCGAAATTGAATGTTGAAGCTCTGAGCAATTCAAACGACAATAACTTTTTACTCGGATGTCTGATTGAGTCCGTCATATATCGAGACGCTCGAAATTGAATGTTGAAGCTCTGAGCCAATTCAAACGACAATAACTTTTTACTCGGATGTCTGATTGAGTCCCGTAATATATCGAGACGCTCGAAATTGAATGTTGAAGCTCTGAGCAATTCAAACGACAATAACTTTTTACTCGGATGTCTGATTGAGTCCGTCATATATCGAGACGCTCGAAATTGAATGTTGAAGCTCTGAGCCAATTCAAACGACAATAACTTTTTACTCGGATGTCTGATTGAGTCCCGTAATATATCGAGACGCTCGAAATTGAATGTTGAAGCTCTGAGCAATTCAAACGACAATAACTTTTTACTCGGATGTCTGATTGAGTCCGTCATATATCGAGACGCTCGAAATTGAATGTTGAAGCTCTGAGCCAATTCAAACGACAATAACTTTTTACTCGGATGTCTGATTGAGTCCGTCATATATCGAGACGCTCGAAATTGAATGTTGAAGCTCTGAGCCAATTCAAACGACAATAACTTTTTACTCGGATGTCTGATTGAGTCCCGTAATATATCGAGACGCTCGAAATTGAATGTTGAAGCTCTGAGCCAATTCAAACGACAATAACTTTTTACTCGGATGTCTGATTGAGTCCCGTATATATCGAGACGCTCGAAATTGAATGTTGAAGCTCTGAGCAATTCAAACGACAATAACTTTTTACTCGGATGTCTGATTGAGTCCTGTCATATATCGAGACGCTCGAAATTGAATGTTGAAGCTCTGAGCTAATTCAAACGACAATAACTTTTTACTCGGATGTCTGATTGAGTCCCGTCATACATCGAGACGCTCGAAATTGAATGTTGAAGCTCTGAGCCAATTCAAACGTCAATAACTTTTTACTTGGATGTCTGATTGAGTCCGTAATATATCGAGACGCTCGAAATTGAATGTTGAAGCTCTGAGCAATTCAAACGACAATAACTTTTTACTCGGATGTCTGATTGAGTCCGTCATATATCGAGACGCTCGAAATTGAATGTTGAAGCTCTGAGCCAATTCAAACGACAATAACTTTTTACTCGGATGTCTGATTGAGTCCCGTCATATATCGAGACGCTCGAAATTGAATGTTGAAGCTCTGAGCAATTCAAACGACAATAACTTTTTACTCGGATGTCTGATTGAGTCCGTCATATATCGAGACGCTCGAAATTGAATGTTGAAGCTCTGAGCCAATTCAAACGACAATAACTTTTTACTCGGATGTCTGATTGAGTCCCGTAATATATCGAGACGCTCGAAATTGAATGTTGAAGCTCTGAGCAATTCAAACGACAATAACTTTTTACTCGGATGTCTGATTGAGTCCGTCATATATCGAGACGCTCGAAATTGAATGTTGAAGCTCTGAGCCAATTCAAACGACAATAACTTTTTACTCGGATGTCTGATTGAGTCCCGTAATATATCGAGACGCTCGAAATTGAATGTTGAAGCTCTGAGCAATTCAAACGACAATAACTTTTTACTCGGATGTCTGATTGAGTCCTGTCATATATCGAGACGCTCGAAATTGAATGTTGAAGCTCTGAGCCAATTCAAACGACAATAACTTTTTACTCGGATGTCTGATTGAGTCCGTCATATATCGAGACGCTCGAAATTGAATGTTGAAGCTCTGAGCCAATTCAAACGACAATAACTTTTTACTCGGATGTCTGATTGAGTCCCGTAATATATCGAGACGCTCGAAATTGAATGTTGAAGCTCTGAGCAATTCAAACGACAATAACTTTTTACTCGGATGTCTGATTGAGTCCGTCATATATCGAGACGCTCGAAATTGAATGTTGAAGCTCTGAGCCAATTCAAACGACAATAACTTTTTACTCGGATGTCTGATTGAGTCCTGTCATATATCGAGACGCTCGAAATTGAATGTTGAAGCTCTGAGCCAATTCAAACGACAATAACTTTTTACTCGGATGTCTGATTGAGTCCGTATATATCGAGACGCTCGAAATTGAATGTTGAAGCTCTGAGCCAATTCAAACGACAATAACTTTTTACTCGGATGTCTGATTGAGTCCCGTCATATATCGAGACGCTCGAAATTGAATGTTGAAGCTCTGAGCCAATTCAAACGACAATAACTTTTTACTCGGATGTCTGATTGAGTCCGTATATATCGAGACGCTCGAAATTGAATGTTGAAGCTCTGAGCCAATTCAAACGACAATAACTTTTTACTCGGATGTCTGATTGAGTCCCGTCATATATCGAGACGCTCGAAATTGAATGTTGAAGCTCTGAGCCAATTCAAACGACAATAACTTTTTACTCGGATGTCTGATTGAGTCCCGTCATATATCGAGACGCTCGAAATTGAATGTTGAAGCTCTGAGCCAATTCAAACGACAATAACTTTTTACTCGGATGTCTGATTGAGTCCCGTAATATATCGAGACGCTCGAAATTGAATGTTGAAGCTCTGAGCAATTCAAACGACAATAACTTTTTACTCGGATGTCTGATTGAGTCCGTCATATATCGAGACGCTCGAAATTGAATGTTGAAGCTCTGAGCCAATTCAAACGACAATAACTTTTTACTCGGATGTCTGATTGAGTCCTGTCATATATCGAGACGCTCGAAATTGAATGTTGAAGCTCTGAGCCAATTCAAACGACAATAACTTTTTACTCGGATGTCTGATTGAGTCCCGTAATATATCGAGACGCTCGAAATTGAATGTTGAAGCTCTGAGCCAATTCAAACGACAATAACTTTTTACTCGGATGTCTGATTGAGTCCCGTAACATATCGAGACGCTCGAAATTGAATGTTGAAGCTCTGAGCAATTCAAACGACAATAACTTTTTACTCGGATGTCTGATTGAGTCCGTCATATATCGAGACGCTCGAAATTGAATGTTGAAGCTCTGAGCCAATTCAAACGACAATAACTTTTTACTCGGATGTCTGATTGAGTCCGTCATATATCGAGACGCTCGAAATTGAATGTTGAAGCTCTGAGCCAATTCAAACGACAATAACTTTTTACTCGGATGTCTGATTGAGTCCCGTATATATCGAGACGCTCGAAATTGAATGTTGAAGCTCTGAGCCAATTCAAACGACAATAACTTTTTACTCGGATGTCTGATTGAGTCCCGTAATATATCGAGACGCTCGAAATTGAATGTTGAAGCTCTGAGCAATTCAAACGACAATAACTTTTTACTCGGATGTCTGATTGAGTCCCGTATATATCGAGACGCTCGAAATTGAATGTTGAAGCTCTGAGCCAATTCAAACGACAATAACTTTTTACTCGGATGTCTGATTGAGTCCGTCATATATCGAGACGCTCGAAATTGAATGTTGAAGCTCTGAGCCAATTCAAACGACAATAACTTTTTACTCGGATGTCTGATTGAGTCCCGTAATATATCGAGACGCTCGAAATTGAATGTTGAAGCTCTGAGCCAATTCAAACGACAATAACTTTTTACTCGGATGTCTGATTGAGTCCCGTAATATATCGAGACGCTCGAAATTGAATGTTGAAGCTCTGAGCAATTCAAACGACAATAACTTTTTACTCGGATGTCTGATTGAGTCCGTCATATATCGAGACGCTCGAAATTGAATGTTGAAGCTCTGAGCCAATCCAAACGACAATAACTTTTTACTCGGATGTCTGATTGAGTCCTGTCATATATCGAGACGCTCGAAATTGAATGTTGAAGCTCTGAGCAATTCAAACGACAATAACTTTTTACTCGGATGTCTGATTGAGTCCGTATATATCGAGACGCTCGAAATTGAATGTTGAAGCTCTGAGCCAATTCAAACGACAATAACTTTTTACTCGGATGTCTGATTGAGTCCCGTCATATATCGAGACGCTCGAAATTGAATGTTGAAGCTCTGAGCCAATTCAAACGACAATAACTTTTTACTCGGATGTCTGATTGAGTCCCGTAATATATCGAGACGCTCGAAATTGAATGTTGAAGCTCTGAGCAATTCAAACGACAATAACTTTTTACTCGGATGTCTGATTGAGTCCCGTCATATATCGAGACGCTCGAAATTGAATGTTGAAGCTCTGAGCCAATCCAAACGACAATAACTTTTTACTCGGATGTCTGATTGAGTCCGTCATATATCGAGACGCTCGAAATTGAATGTTGAAGCTCTGAGCCAATTCAAACGACAATAACTTTTTACTCGGATGTCTGATTGAGTCCCGTATATATCGAGACGCTCGAAATTGAATGTTGAAGCTCTGAGCCAATTCAAACGACAATAACTTTTTACTCGGATGTCTGATTGAGTCCGTAATATATCGAGACGCTCGAAATTGAATGTTGAAGCTCTGAGCAATTCAAACGACAATAACTTTTTACTCGGATGTCTGATTGAGTCCGTCATATATCGAGACGCTCGAAATTGAATGTTGAAGCTCTGAGCCAATTCAAACGACAATAACTTTTTACTCGGATGTCTGATTGAGTCCCGTCATATATCGAGACGCTCGAAATTGAATGTTGAAGCTCTGAGCCAATTCAAACGACAATAACTTTTTACTCGGATGTCTGATTGAGTCCCGTATATATCGAGACGCTCGAAATTGAATGTTGAAGCTCTGAGCCAATTCAAACGACAATAACTTTTTACTCGGATGTCTGATTGAGTCCCGTAATATATCGAGACGCTCGAAATTGAATGTTGAAGCTCTGAGCAATTCAAACGACAATAACTTTTTACTCGGATGTCTGATTGAGTCCGTCATATATCGAGACGCTCGAAATTGAATGTTGAAGCTCTGAGCAATTCAAACGACAATAACTTTTTACTCGGATGTCTGATTGAGTCCGTCATATATCGAGACGCTCGAAATTGAATGTTGAAGCTCTGAGCCAATTCAAACGACAATAACTTTTTACTCGGATGTCTGATTGAGTCCGTAATATATCGAGACGCTCGAAATTGAATGTTGAAGCTCTGAGCAATTCAAACGACAATAACTTTTTACTCGGATGTCTGATTGAGTCCCGTCATATATCGAGACGCTCGAAATTGAATGTTGAAGCTCTGAGCCAATTCAAACGACAATAACTTTTTACTCGGATGTCTGATTGAGTCCGTCATATATCGAGACGCTCGAAATTGAATGTTGAAGCTCTGAGCCAATTCAAACGACAATAACTTTTTACTCGGATGTCTGATTGAGTCCGTATATATCGAGACGCTCGAAATTGAATGTTGAAGCTCTGAGCAATTCAAACGACAATAACTTTTTACTCGGATGTCTGATTGAGTCCGTCATATATCGAGACGCTCGAAATTGAATGTTGAAGCTCTGAGCAATTCAAACGACAATAACTTTTTACTCGGATGTCTGATTGAGTCCGTCATATATCGAGACGCTCGAAATTGAATGTTGAAGCTCTGAGCCAATTCAAACGACAATAACTTTTTACTCGGATGTCTGATTGAGTCCCGTATATATCGAGACGCTCGAAATTGAATGTTGAAGCTCTGAGCCACTTCAAACGACAATAACTTTTTACTCGGATGTCTGATTGAGTCCCGTAATATATCGAGACGCTCGAAATTGAATGTTGAAGCTCTGAGCAAATTCAAACGACAATAACTTTTTACTCGGATGTCTGATTGAGTCCGTCATATATCGAGACACTCAACATTGAATGTTGAAGCTCTGAGCCAATTCAAACGACAATAACTTTTTACTCGGATGTCTGATTGAGTCCCGTCATATATCGAGACGCTCGAAATTGAATGTTGAAGCTCTGAGCCAATTCAAACGACAATAACTTTTTACTCGGATGTCTGATTGAGTCCCGTCATATATCGAGACGCTCGAAATTGAATGTTGAAGCTCTGAGCCAATTCAAACGACAATAACTTTTTACTCGGATGTCTGATTGAGTCCCGTAATATATCGAGACGCTCGAAATTGAATGTTGAACCTCTGAGCAATTCAAACGACAATAACTTTTTACTCGGATGTCTGATTGAGTCCCGTCATATATCGAGACGCTCGAAATTGAATGTTGAAGCTCTGAGCAATTCAAACGACAATAACTTTTTACTCGGATGTCTGATTGAGTCCGTCATATATCGAGACGCTCGAAATTGAATGTTGAAGCTCTGAGCCAATTCAAACGACAATAACTTTTTACTCGGATGTCTGATTGAGTCCCGTATATATCGAGACGCTCGAAATTGAATGTTGAAGCTCTGAGCCAATTCAAACGACAATAACTTTTTACTCGGATGTCTGATTGAGTCCCGTAATATATCGAGACGCTCGAAATTGAATGTTGAAGCTCTGAGCAATTCAAACGACAATAACTTTTTACTCGGATGTCTGATTGAGTCCGTCATATATCGAGACGCTCGAAATTGAATGTTGAAGCTCTGAGCCAATTCAAACGACAATAACTTTTTACTCGGATGTCTGATTGAGTCCGTCATATATCGAGACGCTCGAAATTGAATGTTGAAGCTCTGAGCCAATTCAAACGACAATAACTTTTTACTCGGATGTCTGATTGAGTCCGTCATATATCGAGACGCTCGAAATTGAATGTTGAAGCTCTGAGCCAATTCAAACGACAATAACTTTTTACTCGGATGTCTGATTGAGTCCCGTATATATCGAGACGCTCGAAATTGAATGTTGAAGCTCTGAGCCAATTCAAACGACAATAACTTTTTACTCGGATGTCTGATTGAGTCCGTATATATCGAGACGCTCGAAATTGAATGTTGAAGCTCTGAGCAATTCAAACGACAATAACTTTTTACTCGGATGTCTGATTGAGTCCGTCATATATCGAGACGCTCGAAATTGAATGTTGAAGCTCTGAGCCAATTCAAACGACAATAACTTTTTACTCGGATGTCTGATTGAGTCCGTCATATATCGAGACGCTCGAAATTGAATGTTGAAGCTCTGAGCCAATTCAAACGACAATAACTTTTTACTCGGATGTCTGATTGAGTCCGTAATATATCGAGACGCTCGAAATTGAATGTTGAAGCTCTGAGCCAATTCAAACGACAATAACTTTTTACTCGGATGTCTGATTGAGTCCCGTAATATATCGAGACGCTCGAAATTGAATGTTGAAGCTCTGAGCCAATTCAAACGACAATAACTTTTTACTCGGATGTCTGATTGAGTCCGTCATATATCGAGACGCTCGAAATTGAATGTTGAAGCTCTGAGCCAATTCAAACGACAATAACTTTTTACTCGGATGTCTGATTGAGTCCGTCATATATCGAGACGCTCGAAATTGAATGTTGAAGCTCTGAGCCAATTCAAACGACAATAACTTTTTACTCGGATGTCTGATTGAGTCCCGTAATATATCGAGACGCTCGAAATTGAATGTTGAAGCTCTGAGCCAATTCAAACGACAATAACTTTTTACTCGGATGTCTGATTGAGTCCCGTAATATATCGAGACGCTCGAAATTGAATGTTGAAGCTCTGAGCAATTCAAACGACAATAACTTTTTACTCGGATGTCTGATTGAGTCCGTCATATATCGAGACGCTCGAAATTGAATGTTGAAGCTCTGAGCCAATTCAAACGACAATAACTTTTTACTCGGATGTCTGATTGAGTCCCGTCATATATCGAGACGCTCGAAATTGAATGTTGAAGCTCTGAGCCAATTCAAACGACAATAACTTTTTACTCGGATGTCTGATTGAGTCCGTAATATATCGAGACGCTCGAAATTGAATGTTGAAGCTCTGAGCCAATTCAAACGACAATAACTTTTTACTCGGATGTCTGATTGAGTCCCGTCATATATCGAGACGCTCGAAATTGAATGTTGAAGCTCTGAGCCAATTCAAACGACAATAACTTTTTACTCGGATGTCTGATTGAGTCCGTCATATATCGAGACGCTCGAAATTGAATGTTGAAGCTCTGAGCCAATTCAAACGACAATAACTTTTTACTCGGATGTCTGATTGAGTCCGTCATATATCGAGACGCTCGAAATTGAATGTTGAAGCTCTGAGCCAATTCAAACGACAATAACTTTTTACTCGGATGTCTGATTGAGTCCGTCATATATCGAGACGCTCGAAATTGAATGTTGAAGCTCTGAGCCAATTCAAACGACAATAACTTTTTACTCGGATGTCTGATTGAGTCCCGTCATATATCGAGACGCTCGAAATTGAATGTTGAAGCTCTGAGCAATTCAAACGACAATAACTTTTTACTCGGATGTCTGATTGAGTCCCGTCATATATCGAGACGCTCGAAATTGAATGTTGAAGCTCTGAGCCAATTCAAACGACAATAACTTTTTACTCGGATGTCTGATTGAGTCCCGTCATATATCGAGACGCTCGAAATTGAATGTTGAAGCTCTGAGCCAATTCAAACGACAATAACTTTTTACTCGGATGTCTGATTGAGTCCCGTCATATATCGAGACGCTCGAAATTGAATGTTGAAGCTCTGAGCCAATTCAAACGACAATAACTTTTTACTCGGATGTCTGATTGAGTCCCGTAATATATCGAGACGCTCGAAATTGAATGTTGAAGCTCTGAGCAATTCAAACGACAATAACTTTTTACTCGGATGTCTGATTGAGTCCGTCATATATCGAGACGCTCGAAATTGAATGTTGAAGCTCTGAGCCAATTCAAACGACAATAACTTTTTACTCGGATGTCTGATTGAGTCCGTCATATATCGAGACGCTCGAAATTGAATGTTGAAGCTCTGAGCCAATTCAAACGACAATAACTTTTTACTCGGATGTCTGATTGAGTCCCGTCATATATCGAGACGCTCGAAATTGAATGTTGAAGCTCTGAGCAATTCAAACGACAATAACTTTTTACTCGGATGTCTGATTGAGTCCCGTCATATATCGAGACGCTCGAAATTGAATGTTGAAGCTCTGAGCCAATTCAAACGACAATAACTTTTTACTCGGATGTCTGATTGAGTCCCGTAATATATCGAGACGCTCGAAATTGAATGTTGAAGCTCTGAGCCAATTCAAACGACAATAACTTTTTACTCGGATGTCTGATTGAGTCCCGTCATATATCGAGACGCTCGAAATTGAATGTTGAAGCTCTGAGCCAATTCAAACGACAATAACTTTTTACTCGGATGTCTGATTGAGTCCGTCATATATCGAGACGCTCGAAATTGAATGTTGAAGCTCTGAGCCAATTCAAACGACAATAACTTTTTACTCGGATGTCTGATTGAGTCCCGTAATATATCGAGACGCTCGAAATTGAATGTTGAAGCTCTGAGCCAATTCAAACGACAATAACTTTTTACTCGGATGTCTGATTGAGTCCCGTCATATATCGAGACGCTCGAAATTGAATGTTGAAGCTCTGAGCAATTCAAACGACAATAACTTTTTACTCGGATGTCTGATTGAGTCCGTCATATATCGAGACGCTCGAAATTGAATGTTGAAGCTCTGAGCCAATTCAAACGACAATAACTTTTTACTCGGATGTCTGATTGAGTCCGTCATATATCGAGACGCTCGAAATTGAATGTTGAAGCTCTGAGCCAATTCAAACGACAATAACTTTTTACTCGGATGTCTGATTGAGTCCCGTATATATCGAGACGCTCGAAATTGAATGTTGAAGCTCTGAGCAATTCAAACGACAATAACTTTTTACTCGGATGTCTGATTGAGTCCGTATATATCGAGACGCTCGAAATTGAATGTTGAAGCTCTGAGCAATTCAAACGACAATAACTTTTTACTCGGATGTCTGATTGAGTCCGTCATATATCGAGACGCTCGAAATTGAATGTTGAAGCTCTGAGCAATTCAAACGACAATAACTTTTTACTCGGATGTCTGATTGAGTCCGTCATATATCGAGACGCTCGAAATTGAATGTTGAAGCTCTGAGCCAATTCAAACGACAATAACTTTTTACTCGGATGTCTGATTGAGTCCCGTAATATATCGAGACGCTCGAAATTGAATGTTGAAGCTCTGAGCAATTCAAACGACAATAACTTTTTACTCGGATGTCTGATTGAGTCCCGTCATATATCGAGACGCTCGAAATTGAATGTTGAAGCTCTGAGCAATTCAAACGACAATAACTTTTTACTCGGATGTCTGATTGAGTCCGTCATATATCGAGACGCTCGAAATTGAATGTTGAAGCTCTGAGCCAATTCAAACGACAATAACTTTTTACTCGGATGTCTGATTGAGTCCGTCATATATCGAGACGCTCGAAATTGAATGTTGAAGCTCTGAGCCAATTCAAACGACAATAACTTTTTACTCGGATGTCTGATTGAGTCCCGTAATATATCGAGACGCTCGAAATTGAATGTTGAAGCTCTGAGCAATTCAAACGACAATAACTTTTTACTCGGATGTCTGATTGAGTCCCGTCATATATCGAGACGCTCGAAATTGAATGTTGAAGCTCTGAGCAATTCAAACGACAATAACTTTTTACTCGGATGTCTGATTGAGTCCGTAATATATCGAGACGCTCGAAATTGAATGTTGAAGCTCTGAGCAATTCAAACGACAATAACTTTTTACTCGGATGTCTGATTGAGTCCCGTCATATATCGAGACGCTCGAAATTGAATGTTGAAGCTCTGAGCCAATTCAAACGACAATAACTTTTTACTCGGATGTCTGATTGAGTCCCGTAATATATCGAGACGCTCGAAATTGAATGTTGAAGCTCTGAGCAATTCAAACGACAATAACTTTTTACTCGGATGTCTGATTGAGTCCCGTAATATATCGAGACGCTCGAAATTGAATGTTGAAGCTCTGAGCAATTCAAACGACAATAACTTTTTACTCGGATGTCTGATTGAGTCCGTCATATATCGAGACGCTCGAAATTGAATGTTGAAGCTCTGAGCCAATTCAAACGACAATAACTTTTTACTCGGATGTCTGATTGAGTCCCGTAATATCGAGACGCTCGAAATTGAATGTTGAAGCTCTGAGCAATTCAAACGACAATAACTTTTTACTCGGATGTCTGATTGAGTCCCGTCATATATCGAGACGCTCGAAATTGAATGTTGAAGCTCTGAGCCAATTCAAACGACAATAACTTTTTACTCGGATGTCTGATTGAGTCCGTCATATATCGAGACGCTCGAAATTGAATGTTGAAGCTCTGAGCCAATTCAAACGACAATAACTTTTTACTCGGATGTCTGATTGAGTCCGTCATATATCGAGACGCTCGAAATTGAATGTTGAAGCTCTGAGCCAATTCAAACGACAATAACTTTTTACTCGGATGTCTGATTGAGTCCCGTCATATATCGAGACGCTCGAAATTGAATGTTGAAGCTCTGAGCAATTCAAACGACAATAACTTTTTACTCGGATGTCTGATTGAGTCCGTCATATATCGAGACGCTCGAAATTGAATGTTGAAGCTCTGAGCCAATTCAAACGACAATAACTTTTTACTCGGATGTCTGATTGAGTCCGTCATATATCGAGACGCTCGAAATTGAATGTTGAAGCTCTGAGCCAATTCAAACGACAATAACTTTTTACTCGGATGTCTGATTGAGTCCCGTAATATATCGAGACGCTCGAAATTGAATGTTGAAGCTCTGAGCAAATTCAAACGACAATAACTTTTTACTCGGATGTCTGATTGAGTCCGTATATATCGAGACGCTCGAAATTGAATGTTGAAGCTCTGAGCCAATTCAAACGACAATAACTTTTTACTCGGATGTCTGATTGAGTCCGTATATATCGAGACGCTCGAAATTGAATGTTGAAGCTCTGAGCAATTCAAACGACAATAACTTTTTACTCGGATGTCTGATTGAGTCCCGTCATATATCGAGACGCTCGAAATTGAATGTTGAAGCTCTGAGCCAATTCAAACGACAATAACTTTTTACTCGGATGTCTGATTGAGTCCGTAATATATCGAGACGCTCGAAATTGAATGTTGAAGCTCTGAGCCAATTCAAACGACAATAACTTTTTACTCGGATGTCTGATTGAGTCCCGTAATATATCGAGACGCTCGAAATTGAATGTTGAAGCTCTGAGCAATTCAAACGACAATAACTTTTTACTCGGATGTCTGATTGAGTCCGTCATATATCGAGACGCTCGAAATTGAATGTTGAAGCTCTGAGCCAATTCAAACGACAATAACTTTTTACTCGGATGTCTGATTGAGTCCGTCATATATCGAGACGCTCGAAATTGAATGTTGAAGCTCTGAGCAATTCAAACGACAATAACTTTTTACTCGGATGTCTGATTGAGTCCGTCATATATCGAGACGCTCGAAATTGAATGTTGAAGCTCTGAGCAATTCAAACGACAATAACTTTTTACTCGGATGTCTGATTGAGTCCTGTAATATATCGAGACGCTCGAAATTGAATGTTGAAGCTCTGAGCCAATTCAAACGACAATAACGTTTTACTCGGATGTCTGATTGAGTCCCGTAATATATCGAGACCCTCGAAATTGAATGTTGAAGCTCTGAGCAATTCAAACGACAATAACTTTTTACTCGGATGTCTGATTGAGTCCCGTCATATATCGAGACGCTCGAAATTGAATGTTGAAGCTCTGAGCCAATTCAAACGACAATAACTTTTTACTCGGATGTCTGATTGAGTCCGTCATATATCGAGACGCTCGAAATTGAATGTTGAAGCTCTGAGCCAATTCAAACGACAATAACTTTTTACTCGGATGTCTGATTGAGTCCGTAATATATCGAGACCCTCGAAATTGAATGTTGAATCTCTGAGCAAATTCAAACGCAATAATTTTTTTCTCGAATGTCTCATTGAGTCCCGTAATATATCGAGACGCTCGAAATTGAATGTTGAAGCTCTGAGCAAATGCAAACGACAATAACTTTTTACTCGGATGTCTGATTGAGTCCGTCATATATCGAGACGCTCGAAATTGAATGTTGAAGCTCTGAGCCAATTCAAACGACAATAACTTTTTACTCGGATGTCTGATTGAGTCCCGTCATATATCGAGACGCTCGAAATTGAATGTTGAAGCTCTGAGCCAATTCAAACGACAATAACTTTTTACTCGGATGTCTGATTGAGTCCCGTATATATCGAGACGCTCGAAATTGAATGTTGAAGCTCTGAGCCAATTCAAACGACAATAACTTTTTACTCGGATGTCTGATTGAGTCCGTCATATATCGAGACGCTCGAAATTGAATGTTGAAGCTCTGAGGAAATTCAAACGACAATAACTTTTTACTCGGATGTCTGATTAAGTCCTGTCATATATCGAGACGCTTGGAATTGAATGTTGAAGCTCTGAGCAATTCAAACGACAATAACTTTTTACTCGGATGTCTGATTGAGTCCCGTCATATATCGAGACGCTCGAAATTGAATGTTGAAGCTCTGAGCCAATCAAACGACAATAACTTTTTACTCGGATGTCTGATTGAGTCCCGTAATATATCGAGACGCTCGAAATTGAATGTTGAAGCTCTGAGCAATTCAAACGACAATAACTTTTTACTCGGATGTCTGATTGAGTCCGTCATATATCGAGACGCTCGAAATTGAATGTTGAAGCTCTGAGCAATTCAAACGACAATAACTTTTTACTCGGATGTCTGATTGAGTCTCGTCATATATCGAGACGCTCGAAATTGAATGTTGAAGCTCTGAGCCAATTCAAACGACAATAACTTTTTACTCGGATGTCTGATTGAGTCCTGTCATATATCGAGACGCTCGAAATTGAATGTTGAATCTCTGAGCCAATCCAAACGACAATAACTTTTTACTCGGATGTCTGATTGAGTCCCGTAATATATCGAGACGCTCGAAATTGAATGTTGAAGCTCTGAGCAAATTCAAACGACAATAACTTTTTACTCGGATGTCTGATTGAGTCCCGTAATATATCGAGACGCTCGAAATTGAATGTTGAACCTCTGAGCGAATTCAAACGACAATAACTTTTTACTCAGATGTCTGATATAGTCGCGTAATCTATCGAGACGCTCGAAATTGAATGTTGAAGCTCTGAGCTAATTCAAACGACAATAACTTTTACTCGGATGTCTGATTGAGTCCCGTCATATATCGAGACGCTCGAAATTGAATGTTGAAGCTCTGAGCCAATTCAAACGACAATAACTTTTTACTCGGATGTCTGATTGAGTCCCGTAATATATCGACACGCTCGAATTTGAATGTTGAAGCTCTGAGCAAATTCAAACGACAATAACTTTTTACTCGGATGTCTGATTGAGTCCCGTAATATAACGAGACGCTCAAAATTGAATGTTGAAGCTCTGAGGAAATTCAAACGACAATAACTTTTTACACGGATGTCTGATTGAGTCCTGTCATATATCGAGACGCTCGAAATTGAATGTTGAATCTCTGAGCCAATCCAAACGACAATAACTTTTTACTCGGATGTCTGATTGTGTCCCGTAATATAACGAGACTCTCAAAATTGAATGTTGAAGCTCTGAGCTAATTCAAACGACAATAACTTTTTACTCGGATGTCTGATTGAGTCCCGTCATACATCGAGACGCTCGAAATTGAATGTTGAAGCTCTGAGCCAATTCAAACGACAATAACTTTTTACTTGGATGTCTGATTGACTCTCGTCACATATCGAGACGCTCGAAATTGAATTTTGAAGCTCTGAGCCAATTCAAACGACAATGACTTTTTACATGGATGTCTGATTGAGTCCTGTCATATATCGAGACGCTCGAAATTGAATGTTGAATCTCTGAGCCAATTCAAACGACAATAACTTTTTACTCGGATGTCTGATTGAGGCCGTAATATATCGAAATGCTCGAAATTGAATGTTGAAGCTCTGAGCAATTCAAACGACCAATAACTTTTTACTCGGATGTCTGATTGAGCCCCGTCACATATCGAGATGCTCGAAATTGAATGTTGAAGCTCTGAGCAATTCAAACGACAATAACTTTTTACTCGATGTCTGATTGAGTCCGTAATATATCGAGACGCTCGAAATTGAATGTTGAAGCTCTGAGCTAATTCAAACGACAATAACTTTTTACTCGGATGTCTGATTGAGTCCCGTCATACATCGAGACGCTCGAAATTGAATGTGGAAGCTCTGAGCCAATTCAAACGACAATAACTTTTTACTCGGATGTCTGATTGAGTCCCGTAATATATCGAGACGCTCGAAATTGAATGTTGAAGCTCTGAGCAAATTCAAACGACAATAACTTTTTACTCGGATGTCTGATTGAGTCCCGTAATATATCGAGACGCTCAAATTGAATGTTGAAGCTCTGAGCCAATTCAAACGACAATAACTTTTTACTCGGATGTCTGATTGAGTCCCGTAATATATCGAGACGCTCGAAATTGAATGTTGAAGCTCTGAGCCAATTCAAACGACAATAACTTTTTACTCGGATGTCTGATTGACTCTCGTCACATATCGAGACGCTCGAAATTGAATGTTGAAGCTCTGAGCCAATTCAAACGACAATAACTTTTTACTCGGATGTCTGATTGAGGCCCGTAATATATCGAAATGCTCGAAATTGAATGTTGAAGCTCTAAGCAAATTCAAACGCCAATATCTTTTTACTCGGATGTCTGATTGAGGCCCGTAATATATCGAGACGCTCGAAATTGAATGTTGAACCTCTGAGCGAATTCAAACGACAATAACTTTTTACTCGGATGTCTGATATAGTTTCGTAATCTATCGAGACGCTCGAAATTGAATGTTGAAGCTCTGAGCTAATTCAAACAACAACAACTTTTTACACGGATGTCTGATTGAGTCCTGTCATATATCGAGATTCTCGAAATTGAATGTTGAAGCTCTGAGCCAATTCAGGCGACAATATCTTTTTACTCGTATGTCTGATTGAGTCCCGTCATATATCGAGACGCTCGAAATTGAATATTGATGCTCTGAGCAAATTCAAAGGCCAATATCTTTTTACTCGGATGTCTGATTGAGGCCCGTAATATATCGAGACGCTCGAAATTGAATGTTGAACCTCTGAGCCAATTCAAACGACAATAACTTTTTACTCAGATGTCTGATATAGTCTCGTAATATATCGAGACGCTCGAAATTGAATGTTGAAGCTCTGAGCTAATTCAAACGACAACAACTTTTTACACGGATGTCTGATTGAGTCCTGTCATATATCGAGACGCTCGAAATTGAATGTTGAAGCTCTGAGCCAATTCAAACGACAATACCTTTTTACATGGATGTCTGATTGAGTCTCGTCACATATCGAGACGCTCGAAATTGAATGTTGAAGCTCTGAGCTAATTCAAACGACAATAACTTTTTACTCGGATGTCTGATTGAGTCCCGTCATATATCGAGACGCTCAAAATTGAATGTTGAAGCTCTGAGGAAATTCAAAGGACAATAACTTTTTACTCGGATGTCTGATTGAGTC
>NW_021144353.1:0-15164 GCF_004193775.1 Glycine soja
TTCAAAACGAACAATTAACTTTTTACTCGGATGTCTTGATTGAGTCCCGTAATATATCGAGACGCTCGAAATTGAATGTTGAAGCTCTGAGCCAATTCAAACGACAATAACTTTTTTACTCGGATGTCTGATTGAGTCCCGTAATATATCGAGACGCTCGAAATTGAATGTTGAACTCTGAGCAATTCAAACGACAATAACTTTTTACTCGGATGTCTGATTGAGTCCCGTAATATATCGAGACGCTCGAAATTGAATGTTGAACTCTGAGCCAATTCAAACACAATAACTTTTTACTCGGATGTCTGATTGAGTCCCGTAATATATCGAGACGCTCGAATTGAATGTTGAACTCTGAGCCAATTCAAACGACAATAACTTTTTACTCGGATGTCTGATTGAGTCCCGTAATATAACGAGACGCTCGAAATTGAATGTTGAAGCTCTGAGCAATTCAAACGACAATAACTTTTTACTCGGATGTCTGATTGAGTCCCGTAATATATCGAGACGCTCGAAATTGAATGTTGAACTCTGAGCCAATTCAAACGACAATAACTTTTTACTCGGATGTCTGATTGAGTCCCGTAATATAACGAGACGCTCGAAATTGAATGTTGAAGCTCTGAGCAAATTCAAACGACAATAACTTTTTACTCGGATGTCTGATTGAGTCCCGTAATATATCGAGACGCTCGAAATTGAATGTTGAACCTCTGAGCCAATTCAAACGACAATAACTTTTTACTCGGATGTCTGATTGAGTCCCGTAATATATCGAGACGCTCGAAATTGAATGTTGAAGCTCTGAGCCAATTCAAACGACAATAACTTTTTACTCGGATGTCTGATTGAGTCCCGTAATATATCGAGACGCTCGAAATTGAATGTTGAAGCTCTGAGCCAATTCAACGACAATAACTTTTTACTCGGATGTCTGATTGAGTCCCGTAATATATCGAGACGCTCGAAATTGAATGTTGAACTCTGAGCAATTCAAACGACAATAACTTTTTACTCGGATGTCTGATTGAGTCCCGTAATATATCGAGACGCTCGAAATTGAATGTTGAACTCTGAGCCAATTCAAACGACAATAACTTTTTACTCGGATGTCTGATTGAGTCCCGTAATATATCGAGACGCTCGAAATTGAATGTTGAAGCTCTGAGCCAATTCAAACGACAATAACTTTTTACTCGGATGTCTGATTGAGTCCCGTAATATAACGAGACGCTCGAAATTGAATGTTGAAGCTCTGAGCCAATTCAAACGACAATAACTTTTTACTCGGATGTCTGATTGAGTCCCGTAATATATCGAGACGCTCGAAATTGAATGTTGAACTCTGAGCAATTCAAACGACAATAACTTTTTACTCGGATGTCTGATTGAGTCCCGTAATATATCGAGACGCTCGAAATTGAATGTTGAACTCTGAGCCAATTCAAACGACAATAACTTTTTACTCGGATGTCTGATTGAGTCCCGTAATATAACGAGACGCTCGAAATTGAATGTTGAACTCTGAGCAATTCAAACGACAATAACTTTTTACTCGGATGTCTGATTGAGTCCCGTAATATATCGAGACGCTCGAAATTGAATGTTGAAGCTCTGAGCCAATTCAAACGACAATAACTTTTTACTCGGATGTCTGATTGAGTCCCGTAATATATCGAGACGCTCGAAATTGAATGTTGAAGCTCTGAGCCAATTCAAACGACAATAACTTTTTACTCGGATGTCTGATTGAGTCCCGTAATATATCGAGACGCTCGAAATTGAATGTTGAACTCTGAGCCAATTCAAACGACAATAACTTTTTACTCGGATGTCTGATTGAGTCCCGTAATATATCGAGACGCTCGAAATTGAATGTTGAACTCTGAGCAATTCAAACGACAATAACTTTTTACTCGGATGTCTGATTGAGTCCCGTAATATATCGAGACGCTCGAAATTGAATGTTGAAGCTCTGAGCCAATTCAAACGACAATAACTTTTTACTCGGATGTCTGATTGAGTCCCGTAATATATCGAGACGCTCGAAATTGAATGTTGAAGCTCTGAGCCAATTCAAACGACAATAACTTTTTACTCGGATGTCTGATTGAGTCCCGTAATATATCGAGACGCTCGAAATTGAATGTTGAAGCTCTGAGCCAATTCAAACGACAATAACTTTTTACTCGGATGTCTGATTGAGTCCCGTAATATATCGAGACGCTCGAAATTGAATGTTGAACTCTGAGCCAATTCAAACGACAATAACTTTTTACTCGGATGTCTGATTGAGTCCCGTAATATATCGAGACGCTCGAAATTGAATGTTGAAGCTCTGAGCCAATTCAAACGACAATAACTTTTTACTCGGATGTCTGATTGAGTCCCGTAATATATCGAGACGCTCGAAATTGAATGTTGAAGCTCTGAGCCAATTCAAACGACAATAACTTTTTACTCGGATGTCTGATTGAGTCCCGTAGTATATCAAGACGCTCGAAATTGAATGTTGAAGCTCTGAGCCAATTCAAACGACAATAACTTTTTACTCGGATGTCTGATTGAGTCCCGTAATATATCGAGACGCTCGAAATTGAATGTTGAACTCTGAGCAATTCAAACGACAATAACTTTTTACTCGGATGTCTGATTGAGTCCCGTAATATATCGAGACGCTCGAAATTGAATGTTGAAGCTCTGAGCCAATTCAAACGACAATAACTTTTTACTCGGATGTCTGATTGAGTCCCGTAATATAACGAGACGCTCGAAATTGAATGTTGAAGCTCTGAGCTAATTCAAACGACAATAACTTTTTACTCGGATGTCTGATTGAGTCCCGTAATATATCGAGACGCTCGAAATTGAATGTTGAATCTCTAAGCCAATTCAAACGACAATAACTTTTTACTCGGATGTCTGATTGAGTCCCGTAATATAACGAGACGCTCGAAATTGAATGTTGAAGCTCTGAGCCATTCAAACGACAATAACTTTTTACTCGGATGTCTGATTGAGTCCCGTAATATATCGAGACGCTCGAAATTGAATGTTGAACTCTGAGCAATTCAAACGACAATAACTTTTTCTCGGATGTTTGATTGAGTCCCGTAATATATCGAGACGCTCGAAATTGAATGTTGAAGCTCTGAGCCAATTCAAACGACAATAACTTTTTACTCGGATGTCTGATTGAGTCCCGTAAATAACGAGACGCTCGAAATTGAATGTTGAACCTCAGAGCGAATTCAAACCACAATAACTTTTTACTCGGATGTGTGATTGAGTCCCGTAATATATCGAGACGCTCGAAGTTGAATGTTTAAGCTTTCAGCCAATTCACCCGACAATAACTTTTTACTCGGATGTCTGATTGAGTCCCGTAATATAACGAGACGCTCGAAATTGAATGTTGAAGCTCTGAACTAGTTCAAACGACAATAACTTTTTACTCGGATGTCTGATTGAGTCCCGTAATATATCGATACGCTCGAAATTGAATGTTGAATCTCAAAGCCAATTCAAACGACAATAACTTTTTACTCGGATGTCTGATTGAGTCCCGTAATATAACGAGACGCTCGAAATTGAATGTTGAAGCTCTGAGCCATTTCAAACGACAATAACTTTTTACTCGGATGTCTGATTGAGTCCCGTAATATATCGAGACGCTCGAAATTGAATGTTGAAGCTCTGAACTAGTTCAAACGACAATAACTTTTTTCTCGGATGTTTGATTATGTCCCGTAATATATCGAGACGCTCGAAATTGAATGTTGAAGCTCTGAGCCAATTCAAACGACAATAACTTTTTACTCGGATATCTGATTGAGTCCCGTAAAATAACGAGACGCTCGAAATTGAATGTTGAACCTCAGAGCGAATTCAAACCACAATAACTTTTTACTCGGATGTGTGATTGAGTCCCGTAATATATCGAGACGCTCGAAGTTGAATGTTTAAGCTTTCAGCCAATTCACCCGACAATAACTTTTTACTCGGATGTCTGATTGAGTCCCGTAATATAACGAGACGCTCGAAATTGAATGTTGAAGCTCTGAACTAGTTCAAACGACAATAACTTTTTACTCGGATGTCTGATTGAGTCCCGTAATATATCGATACGCTCGAAATTGAATGTTGAATCTCAAGCCAATTCAAACGACAATAACTTTTTACTCGGATGTCTGATTGAGTCCCGTAATATATCGAGACGCTCGAAATTGAATGTTGAAGCTCTGAGCCAATTCAAACGACAATAACTTTTTACTCGGATGTCTGATTGAGTCCCGTAATATATCGAGACGCTCGAAATTGAATGTTGAACTCTGAGCCAATTCAAACGACAATAACTTTTTACTCGGATGTCTGATTGAGTCCCGTAATATATCGAGACGCTCGAAATTGAATGTTGAAGCTCTGAGCCAATTCAAACGACAATAACTTTTTACTCGGATGTCTGATTGAGTCCCGTAATATATCGAGACGCTCGAAATTGAATGTTGAACCTCTGAGCGAATTCAAACCACAATAACTTTTTACTCGGATGTTGATTGAGTCCCGTAATATATCGAGACGCTCGAAGTTGAATGTTTAAGCTTTCAGCCAATTCACACGACAATAACTTTTTACTCGGATGTCTGATTGAGTCCCGTAATATAACGAGACGCTCGAAATTGAATGTTGAAGCTCTGAACTAGTTCAAACGACAATAACTTTTTACTCGGATGTCTGATTGAGTCCCGTAATATATCGATACGCTCGAAATTGAATGTTGAATCTCTGAGCCAATTCAAACGACAATAACTTTTTACTCGGATGTCTGATTGAGTCCCGTAATATATCGAGACGCTCGAAATTGAATGTTGAAGCTCTGAGCCAATTCAAACGACAATAACTTTTTACTCGGATGTCTGATTGAGTCCCGTAATATATCGAGACGCTCGAAATTGAATGTTGAACTCTGAGCAATTCAAACGACAATAACTTTTTACTCGGATGTTTGATTGAGTCCCGTAATATATCGAGACGCTCGAAATTGAATGTTGAAGCTCTGAGCCAATTCAAACGACAATAACTTTTTACTCGGATATCTGATTGAGTCCCGTAAAATAACGAGACGCTCGAAATTGAATGTTGAAGCTCTGAGCAATTCAAACACAATAACTTTTTACTCGGATGTCTGATTGAGTCCCGTAATATATCGAGACGCTCGAAATTGAATGTTGAAGCTCTGAGCCAATTCAAACGACAATAACTTTTTACTCGGATGTCTGATTGAGTCCCGTAATATATCGAGACGCTCGAAATTGAATGTTGAACCTCTGAGCAATTCAAACGACAATAACTTTTTACTCGGATGTCTGATTGAGTCCCGTAATATATCGAGACGCTCGAATTGAATGTTGAAGCTCTGAGCCAATTCAAACGACAATAACTTTTTACTCGGATGTCTGATTGAGTCCCGTAATATAACGAGACGCTCGAAATTGAATGTTGAAGCTCTGAACTAGTTCAAACGACAATAACTTTTTACTCGGATGTCTGATTGAGTCCCGTAATATATCGATACGCTCGAAATTGAATGTTGAATCTCTGAGCCAATTCAAACGACAATAACTTTTTACTCGGATGTCTGATTGAGTCCCGTAATATATCGAGACGCTCGAAATTGAATGTTGAAGCTCTGAGCCATTCAAACGACAATAACTTTTTACTCGGATGTCTGATTGAGTCCCGTAATATACGAGACGCTCGAAATTGAATGTTGAACTCTGAGCCAATTCAAACGACAATAACTTTTTACTCGGATGTCTGATTGAGTCCCGTAATATATCGAGACGCTCGAAATTGAATGTTGAAGCTCTGAGCCAATTCAAACGACAATAACTTTTTACTCGGATGTCTGATTGAGTCCCGTCATATATCGAGACGCTCGAAATTGAATGTTGAACCTCAGAGCGAATTCAAACCACAATAACTTTTTACTCGGATGTCTGATTGAGTCCCGTAATATATCGAGACGCTCGAAGTTGAATGTTTAAGCTTTCAGCCAATTCACACGACAATAACTTTTTACTCGGATGTCTGATTGAGTCCCGTAATATAACGAGACGCTCGAAATTGAATGTTGAAGCTCTGAACTAGTTCAAACGACAATAACTTTTTACTCGGATGTCTGATTGAGTCCCGTAATATATCGATACGCTCGAAATTGAATGTTGAATCTCAAGCCAATTCAAACGACAATAACTTTTTACTCGGATGTCTGATTGAGTCCCGTAATATAACGAGACGCTCGAAATTGATTGTTGAAGCTCTGAGCCATTTCAAACGACAATAACTTTTTACTCGGATGTCTGATTGAGTCCCGTAATATATCAAGACGCTCGAAATTGAATGTTGAACTCTGAGCAATTCAAACGACAATAACTTTTTACTCGGATGTTGATTGAGTCCCGTAATATATCGAGACGCTCGAAATTGAATGTTGAAGCTCTGAGCCAATTCACACGACAATAACTTTTTACTCGGATGTCTGATTGAGTCCCGTAATATAACGAGACGCTCGAAATTGAATGTTGAACTCTGAGCCAATTCAAACGACAATAACTTTTTACTCGGATGTCTGATTGAGTCCCGTAATATATCGAGACGCTCGAAATTGAATGTTGAACTCTGAGCCAATTCAAACGACAATAACTTTTTACTCGGATGTCTGATTGAGTCCCGTAATATATCGAGACGCTCGAAATTGAATGTTGAAGCTCTAGCCAATTCAAACGACAATAACTTTTTACTCGGATGTCTGATTGAGTCCCGTAATATATCGAGACGCTCGAAATTGAATGTTGAACTCTGAGCCAATTCAAACGACAATAACTTTTTACTCGGATGTCTGATTGAGTCCCGTAATATATCGAGACGCTCGAAATTGAATGTTGAAGCTCTGAGCCAATTCAAACGACAATAACTTTTTACTCGGATGTCTGATTGAGTCCCGTAATATATCGAGACGCTCGAAATTGAATGTTGAACTCTGAGCATATTCAAACGACAATAACTTTTTACTCGGATGTCTGATTGAGTCCCGTAATATATCGAGACGCTCGAAATTGAATGTTGAACTCTGAGCCAATTCAAACGACAATAACTTTTTACTCGGATGTCTGATTGAGTCCCGTAATATACGAGACGCTCGAAATTGAATGTTGAAGCTCTGAGCCATTCAAACGACAATAACTTTTTACTCGGATGTCTGATTGAGTCCCGTAATATATCGAGACGCTCGAAATTGAATGTTGAACCTCTGAGCATATTCAAACGACAATAACTTTTTCTCGGATGTTTGATTGAGTCCCGTAATATATCGAGACGCTCGAAATTGAATGTTGAAGCTCTGAGCCAATTCAAACGACAATAACTTTTTACTCGGATATCTGATTGAGTCCCGTAAAATAACGAGACGCTCGAAATTGAATGTTGAACCTCAGAGCGAATTCAAACCACAATAACTTTTTACTCGGATGTGTGATTGAGTCCCGTAATATATCGAGACGCTCGAAGTTGAATGTTTAAGCTTTCAGCCAATTCACCCGACAATAACTTTTTACTCGGATGTCTGATTGAGTCCCGTAATATAACGAGACGCTCGAAATTGAATGTTGAAGCTCTGAACTAGTTCAAACGACAATAACTTTTTACTCGGATGTCTGATTGAGTCCCGTAATATATCGATACGCTCGAAATTGAATGTTGAATCTCAAAGCCAATTCAAACGACAATAACTTTTTACTCGGATGTCTGATTGAGTCCCGTAATATAACGAGACGCTCGAAATTGATTGTTGAAGCTCTGAGCCATTTCAAACGACAATAACTTTTTACTCGGATGTCTGATTGAGTCCCGTAATATATCAAGACGCTCGAAATTGAATGTTGAACCTCTGAGCATATTCAAACGACAATAACTTTTTTCTCGGATGTTTGATTGTGTCCCGTAATATATCGAGACGCTCGAAATTGAATGTTGAAGCTCTGAGCCAATTCAAACGACAATAACTTTTTACTCGGATATCTGATTGAGTCCCGTAAAATAACGAGACGCTCGAAATTGAATGTTGAACCTCAGAGCGAATTCAAACCACAATAACTTTTTACTCGGATGTGTGATTGAGTCCCGTAATATATCGAGACGCTCGAAGTTGAATGTTTAAGCTTTCAGCCAATTCACCCGACAATAACTTTTTACTCGGATGTCTGATTGAGTCCCGTAATATAACGAGACGCTCGAAATTGAATGTTGAAGCTCTGAACTAGTTCAAACGACAATAACTTTTTACTCGGATGTCTGATTGAGTCCCGTAATATATCGATACGCTCGAAATTGAATGTTGAATCTCAAAGCCAATTCAAACGACAATAACTTTTTACTCGGATGTCTGATTGAGTCCCGTAATATAACGAGACGCTCGAAATTGATTGTTGAAGCTCTGAGCCATTTCAAACGACAATAACTTTTTACTCGGATGTCTGATTGAGTCCCGTAATATATCAAGACGCTCGAAATTGAATGTTGAACCTCTGAGCATATTCAAACGACAATAACTTTTTTCTCGGATGTTTGATTGTGTCCCGTAATATATCGAGACGCTCGAAATTGAATGTTGAAGCTCTGAGCCAATTCAAACGACAATAACTTTTTACTCGGATATCTGATTGAGTCCCGTAAAATAACGAGACGCTCGAAATTGAATGTTGAACCTCAGAGCGAATTCAAACCACAATAACTTTTTACTCGGATGTGTGATTGAGTCCCGTAATATATCGAGACGCTCGAAGTTGAATGTTTAAGCTTTCAGCCAATTCACCCGACAATAACTTTTTACTCGGATGTCTGATTGAGTCCCGTAATATAACGAGACGCTCGAAATTGAATGTTGAAGCTCTGAACTAGTTCAAACGACAATAACTTTTTACTCGGATGTCTGATTGAGTCCCGTAATATATCGATACGCTCGAAATTGAATGTTGAATCTCAAAGCCAATTCAAACGACAATAACTTTTTACTCGGATGTCTGATTGAGTCCCGTAATATATCGAGACGCTCGAAATTGAATGTTGAAGCTCTGAGCCAATTCAAACGACAATAACTTTTTACTCGGATGTCTGATTGAGTCCCGTAATATATCGAGACGCTCGAAATTGAATGTTGAAGCTCTGAGCCAATTCAAACGACAATAACTTTTTACTCGGATGTCTGATTGAGTCCCGTAATATATCGAGACGCTCGAAATTGAATGTTGAACCTCTGAGCAATTCAAACGACAATAACTTTTTACTCGGATGTCTGATTGAGTCCCGTCATATATCGAGACGCTCGAAATTGAATGTTGAACCTCATAGCGAATTCAAACCACAATAACTTTTTACTCGGATGTCTGATTGAGTCCCGTAATATATCGAGACGCTCGAAGTTGAATGTTTAAGCTTTCAGCCAATTCAAACGACAATAACTTTTTACTCGGATGTCTGATTGAGTCCCGTAATATAACGAGACGCTCGAAATTGAATGTTGAAGCTCTGAACTAGTTCAAACGACAATAACTTTTTACTCGGATGTCTGATTGAGTCCCGTAATATATCGATACGCTCGAAATTGAATGTTGAATCTCTGAGCCAATTCAAACGACAATAACTTTTACTCGGATGTTGATTGAGTCCCGTAATATATCGAGACGCTCGAAATTGAATGTTGAATCTCTGACATTCAAACGACAATAACTTTTTACTCGGATGTCTGATTGAGTCCCGTAATATAACGAGACGCTCGAAATTGATGTTGAAGCTCTGAGCCATTCAAACGACAATAACTTTTTACTCGGATGTCTGATTGAGTCCCGTAATATATCAGACGCTCGAAATTGAATGTTGAACCTCTGAGCATATTCAAACGACAATAACTTTTTACTCGGATGTTTGATTGAGTCCCGTAATATATCGAGACGCTCGAAATTGAATGTTGAAGCTCTGAGCCAATTCAAACGACAATAACTTTTTACTCGGATGTCTGATTGAGTCCCGTAATATAACGAGACGCTCGAAATTGAATGTTGAACCTCAGAGCAATTCAAACGACAATAACTTTTTACTCGGATGTTTGATTGAGTCCCGTAATATATCGAGACGCTCGAAATTGAATGTTGAACTCTTAGCCAATTCAAACGACAATAACTTTTTACTCGGATGTCTGATTGAGTCCCGTAAATATCAGACGCTCGAAATTGAATGTTGAACCTCTAGCCAATTCAAACGACAATAACTTTTTACTCGGATGTCTGATTGAGTCCCGTAATATAACGAGACGCTCGAAATTGAATGTTGAACTCTGAACATTCAAACGACAATAACTTTTTACTCGGATGTCTGATTGAGTCCCGTAATATATCGAGACGCTCGAAATTGAATGTTGAATCTAAGCCAATTCAAACGACATAACTTTTTACTCGGATGTCTGATTGAGTCCCGTAATATATCGAGACGCTCAAATTGAATGTTGAAGCTCTGAGCCAATTCAAACGACAATAACTTTTTACTCGGATGTTGATTGAGTCCCGTAATATAACGAGACGCTCGAAATTGAATGTTGAAGCTCTAGCCAATTCAGACAACAATAACTTTTTACTCGGATGTCTGATTGAGTCCCGTAATATACGAGACGCTCGAAATTGAATGTTGAAGCTCTGAACTAGTTCAAACGACAATAACTTTTTACTCGGATGTCTGATTGAGTCCCGTAATATATCGATACGCTCGAAATTGAATGTTGAATCTCAAGCCAATTCAAACGACAATAACTTTTTACTCGGATGTCTGATTGAGTCCCGTAATATAACGAGACGCTCGAAATTGATTGTTGAAGCTCTGAGCCATTTCAAACGACAATAACTTTTTACTCGGATGTCTGATTGAGTCCCGTAATATATCAAGACGCTCGAAATTGAATGTTGAACCTCTGAGCATATTCAAACGACAATAACTTTTTTCTCGGATGTTTGATTGTGTCCCGTAATATATCGAGACGCTCGAAATTGAATGTTGAAGCTCTGAGCCAATTCAAACGACAATAACTTTTTACTCGGATATCTGATTGAGTCCCGTAAAATAACGAGACGCTCGAAATTGAATGTTGAACCTCAGAGCGAATTCAAACCACAATAACTTTTTACTCGGATGTGTGATTGAGTCCCGTAATATATCGAGACGCTCGAAGTTGAATGTTTAAGCTTTCAGCCAATTCACCCGACAATAACTTTTTACTCGGATGTCTGATTGAGTCCCGTAATATAACGAGACGCTCGAAATTGAATGTTGAAGCTCTGAACTAGTTCAAACGACAATAACTTTTTACTCGGATGTCTGATTGAGTCCCGTAATATATCGATACGCTCGAAATTGAATGTTGAATCTCAAAGCCAATTCAAACGACAATAACTTTTTACTCGGATGTCTGATTGAGTCCCGTAATATATCGAGACGCTCGAAATTGAATGTTGAAGCTCTGAGCCAATTCAAACGACAATAACTTTTTACTCGGATATCTGATTGAGTCCCGTAAAATAACGAGACGCTCGAAATTGAATGTTGAAGCTTTGAGCCAATTCAGACAACAATAACTTTTTACTCGGATGTCTTATTGAGTCCCGTAATATATCGAGACGCTCGAAATTGAATGTTGAACCTCTGAGCAAATTCAAACGACAATAACTTTTTACTCGGATGTCTGATTGAGTCCCGTCATATATCGAGACGCTCGAAATTGAATGTTGAACCTCATAGCGAATTCAAACCACAATAACTTTATACTCGGATGTTGATTGAGTCCCGTAATATATCGAGACGCTCGAAGTTGAATGTTTAAGCTTTCAGCCATTTCAAACGATAATAACTTTTTACTCGGATATCTGATTGAGTCCCGTAATATAACGAGACGCTCGAAATTGAATATTGAAGCTCTGAACTAGTTCAAACGACAATAACTTTTTACTCGGATGTCTGATTGAGTCCCGTAATATATCGATACGCTCGAAATTGAATGTTGAATCTCTGAGCCAATTCAAACGACAATAACCTTTTACTCGGTTGTTTGATTGAGTCCCGTAATATATCGAGACGCTCGAAATTGAATGTTGAATCTCTGAACTAGTTCAAACGACAATAACTTTTTACTCGGATGTCTGATTGAGTCCCGTAATATAACGATACGCTCGAAATTGAATGTTGAATCTCTGAGCCAATTCAAACGACAATAACTTTTTACTCGGATGTCTGATTGAGTCCCGTAATATATCGAGACGCTCGAAATTGAATGTTGAACCTCTGAGCAAATTCAAACGACAATAATTTTTTACTCGGATGTCTGATTAAGTCCCGTCATATATCGAGACGCTCGAAATTGATTGTTGAACCTCAGAGCGAATTCAAACCACAATAACTTTTTACTCGGATGTGTGATTGAGTCCCGTAATATATCGAGACGCTCGAAGTTGAATGTTTAAGCTTTCAGCCAATTCACCCGACAATAACTTTTTACTCGGATGTCTGATTGAGTCCCGTAATATAACGAGACGCTCGAAATTGAATGTTGAAGCTCTGAACTAGTTCAAACGACAATAACTTTTTACTCGGATGTCTGATTGAGTCCCGTAATATATCGATACGCTCGAAATTGAATGTTGAATCTCAAAGCCAATTCAAACGACAATAACTTTTGACTCGGATGTCTGATTGAGTCCCGTAATATAACGAGACGCTCGAAATTGATTGTTGAAGCTCTGAGCTAATTCAAACGACAATAACTTTTTACTTGGATGTCTGATTGAGTCCCGTCATATATCGAGACGCTCGAAATTGAATGTTGAATCTCTGAGCCAATTCAAACGACAATAACTTTTTACTCGGATATGTGATTGAGTCCCGTAATATAACGAGATGCTCGAAATTGAATGTTGAAGCTCTAAGCCAATTCAGACAACAATAACTTTTTACTCGGATGTCTGATTGAGTCCCGTAATATGACGAGACGCTCGAAATTGAATGTTGAATCTCTGAACTAGTTCAAACGACAATAACTTTTTACTCGGATGTCTGATTGAGTCCCGTAATATATCGATACGCTCGAAATTGAATGTTGAATCTCTGAGCCAATTCAAACGACAATAACCTTTTACTCGGTTGTTTGATTGAGTCCCGTAATATATCGAGTCGCACGAAATTGAATGTTGAAGCTCTTAGCCAATTCAAACGATGATAACTTTTTACTCGGATGTCTGATTGAGTCCCGTAATATATTGAGACGCTCGAAATTGAATGTTGAACCTCTGAGCATATTCAAACGACAATAACTTTTATCTCGGATGTTTGATTGAGTCCCGTAATATATCGAGACGCTCGAAATTGAATGTTGAAGCTCTGAGCCAATTCAAACGACAATAACTTTTTACTCGGATATCTGATTGAGTCCCGTAAAATAACGAGACGCTCGAAATTGAATGTTGAAGCTCTGATCCAATTCAGACAACAATAACTTTTTACTCGGATGTCTTATTGAGTCCCGTAATATATCGAGACGCTCGAAATTGAATGTTGAACCTCTGAGCAAATTCAAACGACAATAACTTTTTACTCGGATGTCTGATTGAGTCCCGTCATATATCGAGACGCTCGAAATTGAATGTTGAACCTCATAGCGAATTCAAACCACAATAACTTTTTACTCGGATGTCTGATTGAGTCCCGTAATATATCGAGACGCTCGAAGTTGAATGTTTAAGCTTTCAGCCAATTCACACGACAATAACTTTTTACTCGGATATCTGATTGAGTCCCGTAATATAACGAGACGCTCGAAATTGAATATTGAAGCTCTGAACTAGTTCAAACGACAATAACTTTTTACTCGGATGTCTGATTGAGTCCCGTAATATATCGATACGCTCGAAATTGAATGTTGAATCTCTGAGCCAATTCAAACGACAATAACCTTTTACTCGGTTGTTTGATTGAGTCCCGTAATATATCGAGACGCTCGAAATTGAATGTTGAATCTCTTAGCCAATTCAAATGACAATAACTTTTTACTCGGATGTCTGATTGAGTCCCGTAACATATCAAGACGCTCGAAATTGAATGTTGAACCTCTTTGCCAATTCACACGACAATATATTTTACTCGGATGTCTGATTGAGTCCCGTAATATAACTAGATGCTCGAAATTGAATGTTGAATCTCTGAACTAGTTCAAACGACAATAACTTTTTACTCGGATGTCTGATTGACTCCCGTCATATATCGAGACGTTTGAAATTGAATGTTGAAGATCTAAGCCAATTCAAACGATGATAACTTTTTACTTGGATGTCTGATTGAGTCCCGTAATATATCGAGACGCTCAAAATTGAATGTTGAAGCTCTGAGCCAATTCAAACGACAATAACTTTTTACTCGGATATGTGATTGAGTCCCGTAATATAACGAGATGCTCGAAATTGAATGTTGAAGCTCTAAGCCAATTCAGACAACAATAACTTTTTACTCGGATGTCTGATTGAGTCCCGTAATATGACGAGACGCTCGAAATTGAATGTTGAAGCTCTGAACTAGTTCAAACGACAATAACTTTTTACTCGGATGTCTGATTGAGTCCCGTAATATAACGAGATGCTCGAAGTTGAATGTTTAAGCTTGAGCCAATTCACGACAATAACTTTTACTCGGATGTCTGATTGAGTCCCGTAATATATCGAGACGCTCGAAATTGAATGTTGAAGCTCTGAGCCAATTCAAACGACAATAACTTTTTACTCGGATATCTGATTGAGTCCCGTAATATATCGATACGCTCGAAATTGAATGTTGAATCTCTGAGCCAATTCAAACGACAATAACCTTTTACTCGGTTGTTTGATTGAGTCCCGTAATATATCGAGTCGTACGAAATTGAATGTTGAAGCTCTTAGCCAATTCAAACGATGATAACTTTTTACTCGGATGTCTGATTGAGTCCCGTAATATATTGAGACGCTCGAAATTGAATGTTGAACCCTCTGAGCATATTCAAACGACAATAACTTTTATCTCGGATGTTTGATTGAGTCCCG
>NW_021144354.1:0-13346 GCF_004193775.1 Glycine soja
AATGGAGGATTGCCTTGAGGGTCCTCACTTAGGCAATCATGAAACATAGCTCCAAACTCGAAAGTGGAGGACACATGAACAGCGCTAGGCAATAACATTCATGGGCTCCGAAAAAGGGTGAGATGGAGGATTGCCTTGAGGGTCCTGCACTTAGGCAATCATGAAACACAGCTCCAAACTCGAAAGTGGAGAACACATGAACAGCGCTGGGCAATAACATTCATGGGGCTCCGAAAAAGGGTGAGAATGGAGGATTGCCTTGAGGGTCCGCACTTAGGCAATCATGAAACACAATCCAAACTCGAAAGTGGAGGACACATGAACAGCCTAGGCAATAACATTCATGGGGCTCCGAAAAGGGTGAGAATGGAGGATTGCCTTGAGGGTCCGCACTTAGGCAATCATTTAACACAGCACCAAACTCGAAAGTGGAGGACACATGAACAGCGCTAGGCAATAACATTCATGGGGCTCCGAAAAATGGTGAGAATGGAGGATTGCCTTGAGGGTCCGCACTTAGGCAATCATGAAACACAGCTCCAAACTCGAAAGTGGAGGACACATGAACAGCGCTAGGCAATAACATTCATGGGGCTCCGAAAAAGGGTGAGAATGGAGGATTGCCTTGAGGGTCCTCACTTAGGCAATCATGAAACACAGCTCCAAACTCGAAAATGGAGGACACATGAACAGCGCTGGCAATAACATTCATGGGGCTCCGAAAAAGGGTGAGAATGGAGGATTGCCTTGAGGGTCCTCACTTAGGCAATCATGAAACACAGCTCCAAACTCGGAAATGGAGGACACATGAACATCGCTGGGCAATAACATTCATGGGGCTCCGAAAAAGGGTGAGAATGGAGGATTGCCTTGAGGGTCCGCACTTAGGCAATCATGAAACACACTCCAAACTCGAAAGTGGAGGACTCATGAAAAGCGCTAGGCAATAACATTCATGGGGCTCCGAAAAGGGTGAGAATGGAGGATTGCCTTGAGGGTCCGCACTTAGGCAATCATGAAACACAGCTCCAAACTCGAAAGTGGAGGACACATGAACAGCGCTAGGCAATAACATTCATGGGGCTCCGAAAAAGGGTGAGAATGGAGGATTGCCTTGAGGGTCCGCACTTAGGCAATCATGAAACACAGCTCCAAACTCGAAAATGGAGGACACATGAACAGCGCTGGGCAATAACATTCATGGGGCTCCGAAAAAGGGTGAGAATGGAGGATTGCCTTGAGTGTCCGCACTTAGGCAATCATGAAACACAACTCCAAACTCGAAAGTGGAGGACACATGAACAGCCTAGGCAATAACATTCATGGGGCTCCGAAAAGGGTGAGAATGGAGGATTGCCTTGAGGGTCCGCACTTAGGCAATCATGAACACAGCACCAAACTCGAAAGTGGAGGACACATGAACAGCGCTAGGCAATAACATTCATGGGGCTCCGAAAAATGGTGAGAATGGAGGATTGCCTTGAGGGTCCGCACTTAGGCAATCATGAAACATAGCTCCAAACTCGAAAGTGGAGGACACATGAACAGCGCTAGGCAATAACATTCATGGGGCTCCGAAAAAGGGTGAGAATGGAGGATTGCCTTGAGGGTCCTCACTTAGGCAATCATGAAACACAGCTCCAAACTCGAAAATGGAGGACACATGAACAGCGCTGGGCAATAACATTCATGGGGCTCCGAAAAAGGGTGAGAATGGAGGATTGCCTTGAGGGTCCTCACTTAGGCAATCATGAAACACAGCTCCAAACTCGAAAGTGGAGGACACATGAACAGCGCTAGGCAATAACATTCATGGGGCTCCGAAAAAGGGTGAGAATGGAGGATTGCCTTGAGGGTCCGCACTTAGGCAATCATGAAACACAGCTCCAAACTCGAAAGTGGAGGACACATGAACAGCGCTAGGCAATAACATTCATGGGGCTCCGAAAAGGGTGAGAATGGAGGATTGCCTTGAGGGTCCACACTTAGGCAATCATGAAACACAGCTCCAAACTCGAAAGTGGAGGACACATGAACAGCGCTAGGCAATAACATTCATGGGGCTCCGAAAAAGGGTGAGAATGGAGGATTGCCTTGAGGGTCCCACTTAGGCAATCATGAAACACAGCTCCAAACTCGAAATGGAGGACACATGAACAGCGCTGGCAATAACATTCATGGGGCTCCGAAAAAGGGTGAGAATGGAGGATTGCCTTGAGGGTCCGCACTTAGGCAATCATGAAACACAACTCCAAACTCGAAAGTGGAGGACACATGAACAGCCTAGGCAATAACATTCATGGGGCTCCGAAAAGGGTGAGAATGGAGGATTGCCTTGAGGGTCCGCACTTAGGCAATCATGAACACAGCTCCAAACTCGAAAGTGGAGGACACATGAACAGCGCTAGGCAATAACATTCATGGGGCTCCGAAAAAGGGTGAGAATGGAGGATTGCCTTGAGGGTCCGCACTTAGGCAATCATGAAACACAGCTCCAAACTCGAAAGTGGAGGACACATGAACAGCGCTAGGCAATAACATTCATGGGGCTCCGAAAAAGGGTGAGAATGGAGGATTGCCTTGAGGGTCCGCACTTAGGCAATCATGAAACACAGCTCCAAACTCGAAAGTGGAGGACACATGAACAGCCTAGGCAATAACATTCATGGGGCTCCGAAAAAGGGTGAGAATGGAGGATTGCCTTGAGGGTCCCACTTAGGCAATCATGAACACAGCTCCAAACTCGAAAGTGGAGGACACATGAACAGCGCTAGGCAATAACATTCATGGGGCTCCGAAAAATGGTGAGAATGGAGGATTGCCTTGAGGGTCCGCACTTAGGCAATCATGAAACACAGCTCCAAACTCGAAAGTGGAGGACACATGAACAGCGCTAGGCAATAACATTCATGGGGCTCCGAAAAAGGGTGAGAATGGAGGATTGCCTTGAGGGTCCTCACTTAGGCAATCATGAAACACAGCTCCAAACTCGAAAATGGAGGACACATGAACAGCGCTGGGCAATAACATTCATGGGGCTCCGAAAAAGGGTGAGAATGGAGGATTGCCTTGAGGGTCCGCACTTAGGCAATCATGAAACACAACTCCAAACTCGAAAGTGGAGGACACATGAAGAGTCCTATGCAATAACATTCATGGGGCTCCGAAAAAGGGTGAGAATGGAGGATTGCCTTGAGGGTCCGCACTTAGGCAATCATGAATCACAGCTTTAAACTCGAAAGTGGAGGACACATGAACAGCGCTGGGCAATAACATTCATGGGGCTCCGAAAAAGGGTGAGAATGGAGGATTGCCTTGAGGGTCCGCACTTAGGCAATCATGAAACACAGCTCCAAACTCGAAAGTGGAGGACACATGAACAGCGCTAGGCAATAACATTCATGGGGCTCCGAAAAAGGGTGAGAATGGAGGATTGCCTTGAGGGTCCGCACTTAGGCAATCATGAAACACAGCTCCAAACTCGAAAGTGGAGGACACATGAACAGCGCTAGGCAATAACATTCATGGGGCTCCGAAAAAGGGTGAGAATGGAGGATTGCCTTGAGGGTCCTCACTTAGGCAATCATGAAACACAGCTCCAAACTCGAAAGTGGAGGACACATGAACAGCGCTAGGCAATAACATTCATGGGGCTCCGAAAAAGGGTGAGAATGGAGGATTGCCTTGAGGGTCCGCACTTAGGCAATCATGAAACACAGCTCCAAACTCGAAAGTGGAGGACACATGAACAGCGCTAGGCAATAACATTCATGGGGCTCCGAAAAAGGGTGAGAATGGAGGATTGCCTTGAGGGTCCGCACTTAGGCAATCATGAAACACAGCTCCAAACTCGAAAGTGGAGGACACATGAACAGCGCTAGGCAATAACATTCATGGGGCTCCGAAAAAGGGTGAGAATGGAGGATTGCCTTGAGGGTCCGCACTTAGGCAATCATGAAACACAGCTCCAAACTCGAAAGTGGAGGACACATGAACAGCGCTAGGCAATAACATTCATGGGGCTCCGAAAAAGGGTGAGAATGGAGGATTGCCTTGAGGGTCCTCACTTAGGCAATCATGAAACACAGCTCCAAACTCGAAAGTGGAGGACACATGAACAGCGCTAGGCAATAACATTCATGGGGCTCCGAAAAAGGGTGAGAATGGAGGATTGCCTTGAGGGTCCTCACTTAGGCAATCATGAAACACAGCTCCAAACTCGAAAGTGGAGGACACATGAACAGCGCTAGGCAATAACATTCATGGGGCTCCGAAAAAGGGTGAGAATGGAGGATTGCCTTGAGGGTCCGCACTTAGGCAATCATGAAACACAGCTCCAAACTCGAAAGTGGAGGACACATGAACAGCGCTAGGCAATAACATTCATGGGGCTCCGAAAAAGGGTGAGAATGGAGGATTGCCTTGAGGGTCCTCACTTAGGCAATCATGAAACACAGCTCCAAACTCGAAAGTGGAGGACACATGAACAGCGCTGGGCAATAACATTCATGGGGCTCCGAAAAAGGGTGAGAATGGAGGATTGCCTTGAGGGTCCGCACTTAGGCAATCATGAAACACAGCTCCAAACTCGAAAGTGGAGGACACATGAACAGCGCTAGGCAATAACATTCATGGGGCTCCGAAAAAGGGTGAGAATGGAGGATTGCCTTGAGGGTCCGCACTTAGGCAATCATGAAACACAGCTCCAAACTCGAAAGTGGAGGACACATGAACAGCGCTAGGCAATAACATTCATGGGGCTCCGAAAAAGGGTGAGAATGGAGGATTGCCTTGAGGGTCCGCACTTAGGCAATCATGAAACACAGCTCCAAACTCGAAAGTGGAGGACACATGAACAGCCTAGGCAATAACATTCATGGGGCTCCGAAAAAGGGTGAGAATGGAGGATTGCCTTGAGGGTCCGCACTTAGGCAATCATGAAACACAGCTCCAAACTCGAAAGTGGAGGACACATGAACAGCGCTAGGCAATAACATTCATGGGGCTCCGAAAAAGGGTGAGAATGGAGGATTGCCTTGAGGGTCCTCACTTAGGCAATCATGAAACACAGCTCCAAACTCGAAAGTGGAGGACACATGAACAGCGCTAGGCAATAACATTCATGGGGCTCCGAAAAAGGGTGAGAATGGAGGATTGCCTTGAGGGTCCTCACTTAGGCAATCATGAAACACAGCTCCAAACTCGAAATGGAGGACACATGAACAGCGCTGGCAATAACATTCATGGGGCTCCGAAAAAGGGTGAGAATGGAGGATTGCCTTGAGGGTCCGCACTTAGGCAATCATGAAACACAACTCCAAACTCGAAAGTGGAGGACACATGAACAGCCTAGGCAATAACATTCATGGGGCTCCGAAAAAGGTGAGAATGGAGGATTGCCTTGAGGTCCTCACTTAGGCAATCATGAAACACACTCAAACTCGAAAGTGGAGGACACATGAACAGCGCTAGGCAATAACATTCATGGGGCTCCGAAAAAGGGTGAGAATGGAGGATTGCCTTGAGGGTCCGCACTTAGGCAATCATGAAACACTGCTCCAAACTCGAAAGTGGAGGACACATGAACAGCGCTAGGCAATAACATTCATGGGGCTCCGAAAAAGGGTGAGAATGGAGGATTGCCTTGAGGGTCCGCACTTAGGCAATCATGAAACACAGCTCCAAACTCGAAAGTGGAGGACACATGAACAGCGCTAGGCAATAACATTCATGGGGCTCCGAAAAAGGGTGAGAATGGAGGATTGCCTTGAGGGTCCGCACTTAGGCAATCATGAAACACAACTCAAACTCGAAAGTGGAGGACACATGAACAGCCCTAGGCAATAACATTCATGGGGCTCCGAAAAAAGGTGAGGATGGAGGATTGCCTTGAGGATCCTCACTTAGGCAATCATGAAACACAACTCTAAACTCGAAAGTGGAGGACACATGAAAGCGCTAGGCAATAACATTCATGGGGCTCCGAAAAAGGGTGAGAATGGAGGATTGCCTTGAGGGTCCGCACTTAGGCAATCATGAAACACTGCTCCAAACTCGAAAGTGGAGGACACATGAACAGCGCTAGGCAATAACATTCATGGGGCTCCGAAAAAGGGTGAGAATGGAGGATTGCCTTGAGGGTCCGCACTTAGGCAATCATGAAACACTGCTCCAAACTCGAAAGTGGAGGACACATGAACAGCGCTAGGCAATAACATTCATGGGGCTCCGAAAAAGGGTGAGAATGGAGGATTGCCTTGAGGGTCCTCACTTAGGCAATCATGAACACAACTCAAACTCGAAAGTGGAGGACACATGAACAGCGCTAGGCAATAACATTCATGGGGCTCCGAAAAAGGGTGAGAATGGAGGATTGCCTTGAGGGTCCGCACTTAGGCAATCATGAAACACTGCTCCAAACTCGAAAGTGGAGGACACATGAACAGCGCTAGGCAATAACATTCATGGGGCTCCGAAAAAGGGTGAGAATGGAGGATTGCCTTGAGTGTCCGCACTTAGGCAATCATTTAACACAACTCCAAACTCGAAAGTGGAGGACACATGAACAGCGCTAGGCAATAACATTCATGGGGCTCCGAAAAAGGGTGAGAATGGAGGATTGTCTTGAGGATCCTCACTTAGGCAATCATGAAACACAACTCCAAACTCGAAAGTGGAGGACACATGAACAGCCCTAGGCAATAACATTCATGGGGCTCCGAAAAAAGGTGAGGATGGAGGATTGTCTTGAGGGTTCTCAGTTAGGCAATCATGAAACACAGCTCCAAACTCGAAAGTGGAGGACACATGAACAGCCCTAGGCAATAACATTCATGGGGATCCAAAAAAGGTGAGGATGGAGGATTTCCTTGAGGGTCTTCACTTAGCCAATCATGAAACACAACTCCAAACTCGAAAGTGGAGGACACATGAACAGCGCTGGGCCATAACATTCATGGGGCTCCGAAAAGGGGTGAGAATGGAGGATTGCCTTGAGGGTCCGATCTTAGGCAATCATGAAACACAGCTCCAAACTCGAAAGTGGAGGACACATGAACAGCGCTAGGCAATAACATTCATGGGGCTCCGAAAAAGGGTGAGAATGGAGGATTGCCTTGAGGGTCCTCACTTAGGCAATCATGAAACACAGCTCCAAACTCGAAAGTGGAGGACACATGAACAGCGCTGGCAATAACATTCATGCGGCTCCGAAAAAGGTTGAGAATGGAGGATTGCCTTGAGGGTCCTCACTTAGGCAATCATGAAACACAGCTCCAAACTCAAAAATGGAGGACACATGAACAGCGCTGGGCAATAACATTCATGGGGCTCCGAAAAAGGGTGAGAATGGAGGATTGCCTTGAGTGTCCGCACTTAGGCAATCATGAAACACAAATCCAAACTCGAAAGTGGAGGACACATGAACAGCGCTAGGCAATAACATTCATGGGGCTCCGAAAAGGGTGAGAATGGAGGATTGCCTTGAGTGTCCGCACTTAGGCAATCATGAAACACAACTCCAAACTTGAAAGTGGAGGATACATGAACAGCACTAGGCAATAACATTCATGGGGCTCCGAAAAGGGGTGAGAATGGAGGATTGCCTTGAGGGTCCGATCTTAGGCAATCATGAAACACAGCTCCAAACTCGAAAGTGGAGGACACATGAACAGCGCTAGGCAATAACATTCATGGGGCTCCGAAAAAGGGTGAGAATGGAGGATTGCCTTGAGGGTCCTCACTTAGGCAATCATGAAACACAGCTCCAAACTCGAAAGTGGAGGACACATGAACAGCGCTGGGCAATAACATTCATGGGGCTCCGAAAAAGGTGAGAATGGAGGATTGCCTTGAGGGTCCTCACTTAGGCAATCATGAAACACAGCTCCAAACTCGAAAATGGAGGACACATGAACAGCGCTGGGCAATAACATTCATGGGGCTCCGAAAAAGGGTGAGAATGGAGGATTGCCTTGAGTGTCCGCACTTAGGCAATCATGAAACACAATCCAAACTCGAAAGTGGAGGACACATGAACAGCCCTAGGCAATAACATTCATGGGGCTCCGAAAAAAGGTGAGGATGGAGGATTGCCTTGAGGATCCTCACTTAGGCAATCATGAAACACAACTCAAACTCGAAAGTGGAGGACACATGAAAGCGCTAGGCAATAACATTCATGGGGCTCCGAAAAAGGGTGAGAATGGAGGATTGCCTTGAGGGTCCGCACTTAGGCAATCATGAAACACTGCTCCAAACTCGAAAGTGGAGGACACATGAACAGCGCTAGGCAATAACATTCATGGGGCTCCGAAAATGGGTGAGAATGGAGGATTGCCTTGAGGGTCCGCACTTAGGCAATCATGAAACACTGCTCCAAACTCGAAAGTGGAGGACACATGAACAGCGCTAGGCAATAACATTCATGGGGCTCCGAAAAAGGGTGAGAATGGAGGATTGCCTTGAGGGTCCTCACTTAGGCAATCATGAGACACAACTCTAAACTCGAAAGTGGAGGACACATGAACAGCCCTAGGCAATAACATTCATGGGGCTCCGAAAAAAGGTGAGGATGGAGGATTGCCTTGAGGATCCTCACTTAGGCAATCATGAAACACAACTCTAAACTCGAAAGTGGAGGACACATGATTAGCGCTAGGCAATAACATTCATGGGGCTCCGAAAAAGGGTGAGAATGGAGGATTGCCTTGAGGGTCCGCACTTAGGCAATCATGAAACACTGCTCCAAACTCGAAAGTGGAGGACACATGAACAGCGCTAGGCAATAACATTCATGGGGCTCCGAAAAAGGGTGAGAATGGAGGATTGCCTTGAGGGTCCGCACTTAGGCAATCATGAAACACTGCTCCAAACTCGAAAGTGGAGGACACATGAACAGCGCTAGGCAATAACATTCATGGGGCTCCGAAAAAGGGTGAGAATGGAGGATTGCCTTGAGGGTCCTCACTTAGGCAATCATGAGACACAACTCTAAACTCGAAAGTGGAGGACACATGAACAGCGCTAGGCAATAACATTCATGGGGCTCCGAAAAAGGGTGAGAATGGAGGATTGCCTTGAGGGTCCGCACTTAGGCAATCATGAAACACAGCTCCAAACTCGAAAGTGGAGGACACATGAACAGCGCTAGGCAATAACATTCATGGGGCTCCGAAAAAGGGTGAGAATGGAGGATTGCCTTGAGGGTCCGCACTTAGGCAATCATGAAACACAGCTCCAAACTCGAAAGTGGAGGACACATGAACAGCGCTAGGCAATAACATTCATGGGGCTCCGAAAAAGGGTGAGAATGGAGGATTGCCTTGAGGGTCCTCACTTAGGCAATCATGAAACACAACTCCAAACTCGAAAGTGGAGGACACATGAACAGCGCTAGGCAATAACATTCATGGGGCTCCGAAAAAGGGTGAGAATGGAGGATTGCCTTGAGGGTCCGCACTTAGGCAATCATGAAACACAGCTCCAAACTCGAAAGTGGAGGACACATGAACAGCGCTAGGCAATAACATTCATGGGGCTCCGAAAAAGGGTGAGAATGGAGGATTGCCTTGAGTGTCCGCACTTAGGCAATCATGAAACACAAATCCAAACTCGAAAGTGGAGGACACATGAACAGCGCTAGGCAATAACATTCATGGGGCTCCGAAAAGGGGTGAGAATGGAGGATTGCCTTGAGTGTCCGCACTTAGGCAATCATGAAACACAACTCCAAACTTGAAAGTGGAGGATACATGAACAGCACTAGGCAATAACATTCATGGGGCTCCGAAAAGGGGTGAGAATGGAGGATTGCCTTGAGGGTCCGATCTTAGGCAATCATGAAACACAGCTCCAAACTCGAAAGTGGAGGACACATGAACAGCGCTAGGCAATAACATTCATGGGGCTCCGAAAAAGGGTGAGAATGGAGGATTGCCTTGAGGGTCCTCACTTAGGCAATCATGAAACACAGCTCCAAACTCGAAAGTGGAGGACACATGAACAGCGCTGGGCAATAACATTCATGCGGCTCCGAAAAAGGTTGAGAATGGAGGATTGCCTTGAGGGTCCTCACTTAGGCAATCATGAAACACAGCTCCAAACTCAAAAATGGAGGACACATGAACAGCGCTGGGCAATAACATTCATGGGGCTCCGAAAAAGGGTGAGAATGGAGGATTGCCTTGAGTGTCCGCACTTAGGCAATCATGAAACACAAATCCAAACTCGAAAGTGGAGGACACATGAACAGCCCTAGGCAATAACATTCATGGGGCTCCGAAAAAAGGTGAGGATGGAGGATTGCCTTGAGGATCCTCACTTAGGCAATCATGAAACACAACTCTAAACTCGAAAGTGGAGGACACATGATTAGCGCTAGGCAATAACATTCATGGGGCTCCGAAAAAGGGTGAGAATGGAGGATTGCCTTGAGGGTCCCCACTTAGGCAATCATGAAACACTGCTCCAAACTCGAAAGTGGAGGACACATGAACAGCGCTAGGCAATAACATTCATGGGGCTCCGAAAAAGGATGAGAATGGAGGATTGCCTTGAGGGTCCGCACTTAGGCAATCATGAAACACTGCTCCAAACTCGAAAGTGGAGGACACATGAACAGCGCTAGGCAATAACATTCATGGGGCTCCGAAAAAGGGTGAGAATGGAGGATTGCCTTGAGGGTCCTCACTTAGGCAATCATGAGACACAACTCTAAACTCGAAAGTGGAGGACACATGAACAGCCCTAGGCAATAACATTCATGGGGCTCCGAAAAAAGGTGAGGATGGAGGATTGCCTTGAGGATCCTCACTTAGGCAATCATGAAACACAACTCTAAACTCGAAAGTGGAGGACACATGATTAGCGCTAGGCAATAACATTCATGGGGCTCCGAAAAAGGGTGAGAATGGAGGATTGCCTTGAGGGTCCGCACTTAGGCAATCATGAAACACTACTCCAAACTCGAAAGTGGAGGACACATCAACAGCGCTAGGCAATAACATTCATGGGGCTCCGAAAAAGGGTGAGAATGGAGGATTGCCTTGAGGGTCCGCACTTAGGCAATCATGAAACACTGCTCCAAACTCGAAAGTGGAGGACACATGAACAGCGCTAGGCAATAACATTCATGGGGCTCCGAAAAAGGGTGAGAATGGAGGATTGCCTTGAGGGTCCTCACTTAGGCAATCATGAGACACAACTCTAAACTCGAAAGTGGAGGACACATGAACAGCGCTAGGCAATAACATTCATGGGGCTCCGAAAAAGGGTGAGAATGGAGGATTGCCTTGAGGGTCCGCACTTAGGCAATCATGAAACACTGCTCCAAACTCGAAAGTGGAGGACACATGAACAGCGCTAGGCAATAACATTCATGGGGCTCCGAAAAAGGTGAGGATGGAGGATTGTCTTGAGGGTCCGCACTTAGGCAATCATTTAACACAACTCCAAACTCGAAAGTGGAGGACACATGAACAGCGCTGGGCAATAACATTCACGGGGCTCCGAAAAAAAGTGATAATGGAGGATTGTCTTGAGGGTCCGCACTTAGGCAATCATTTAACACAACTCCAAACTCGAAAGTGGAGGACACATGAACAGCGCTGGGCAATAACATTCACGGGGCTCCGAAAAAAAGTGATAATGGAGGATTGTCTTGAGGGTCCGCACTTAGGCAATCATTTAACACAACTCCAAACTCGAAAGTGGAGGACACATGAACAGCAATAGGCAATAACATTCATGGGGCTCCGAAAAAGGGTGAGAATGGAGGATTGCCTTGAGGGTCCGCAGTTAGGCAATCATGAAACACAACTCCAAACTCGAAAGTGGAGGACACATGAACAGCGCTAGGCAATAACATTCATGGGGCTCCGAAAAAGTGTGAGAATGGAGGATTGTCTTGAGTGTCAGCACTTAGGCAATCATTTAACACAACTCCAAACTCGAAAGTGGAGGACACATGAACAGCCCTAGGCAATAACATTCATGGGGCTCCGAAAAAAGGTGAGGATGGAGGATTGCCTTGAGGGTCCTCACTTAGGCAATCATGAGACACAACTCTAAACTCGAAAGTGGAGGACACATGAACAGCGCTAGGCAATAACATTCATGGGGCTCCGAAAAAGGGTGAGAATGGAGGATTGCCTTGAGGGTCCGCACTTAGGCAATCATGAAACACTGCTCCAAACTCGAAAGTGGAGGACACATGAACAGCGCTAGGCAATAACATTCATGGGGCTCCGAAAAAGGTGAGGATGGAGGATTGTCTTGAGGGTCCGCACTTAGGCAATCATTTAACACAACTCCAAACTCGAAAGTGGAGGACACATGAACAGCGCTGGGCAATAACATTCACGGGGCTCCGAAAAAAAGTGATAATGGAGGATTGTCTTGAGGGTCCGCACTTAGGCAATCATTTAACACAACTCCAAACTCGAAAGTGGAGGACACATGAACAGCAATAGGCAATAACATTCATGGGGCTCCGAAAAAGGTGAGAATGGAGGACTGCCCTTGAGGGTCCGCAGTTAGGCAATCATGAAACACAACTCCAAAACTCGAAAGTGGAGGACACATGAACAGCGCTAGGCAATAACATTCATGGGGCTCCGAAAAAGTGTGAGAATGGAGGATTGTCTTGAGTGTCAGCACTTAGGCAATCATTTAACACAACTCCAAACTCGAAAGTGGAGGACACATGAACAGCCCTAGGCAATAACATTCATGGGGCTCCGAAAAAAGGTGAGGATGGAGGATTGCCTTGAGGGTCTTCACTTAGGCAAACATGAAACACAACTCCAAACTCGAAAGTGGAGGACACATGAACAGCTCTAGGCAATATCATTCATGGGGCTCCGAAAAAGGGTGAGAATGGAGGATTGCCTTGAGGGTCCGCACTTAGGCAATCATGAAACACAGCTCCAAACTCGAAAGTAGAGGACACATGAACAGCGCTGGGCAATAACATTCATAGGGCTCCGAAAAAGGGTGAGAATGGAGGATTGCCTTGAGTGTCCGCACTTAGGCAATCATGAAACACAACTCCAAACTCGAAAGTGGAGGACACATCAACAGCACTAGGTAATAACATTCATGGGGCTCCGAAAAGGGGTGAGAATGGAGGATTGCCTTGAGGGTCCGCACTTAGGCAATCATTTAACACAGCACCAAACATGAAAGTGGAGGACACATGAACAGCGCTAGGCAATAACATTCATGGGGCTCCGAAAAAGGGTGAGAATGGAGGATTGCCTTGAGGGTCCTCACTTAGGCAATCATGAAACACAGCTTCAAACTCGAAAGTGGAGGACACATGAACAACGCTGGGCAATAACATTCAT
>NW_021144355.1:0-18220 GCF_004193775.1 Glycine soja
AATAACTTTTCACTCGGAAGTCGATTGAGTCCGTAATATATCGAGAACGCTCGAAAAAAGAATTACCGAAGGCTCGTAACATATTCGATACGACAATAACATTTCACTCGGAAGTCCGATGAGTCCGTAACATATCGAGACGCTCAAAATTAAAACGAAGCTCTAGAAAATTCTAACGACAATACTTTTCACTCGGAAGTCCGATTGAGTCCCGTAATATATCGAGACGCTCGAAATTTAAAACCGAAGCTCGTAGCAAATTCGAACGACAATAACTTTTCACTCGGAAGTCCGATTGAGTCCCGTAATATATCGAGACGCTCGAAATTTAAAACCGAAGCTCGTAGCAAATTCGAACGACAATAACTTTTCACTCGGAAGTCCGATTGAGTCCCGTAATATATCGAGACGCTCGAAATTTAAAACCGAAGCTCGTAGCAAATTCGAACGACAATAACTTTTCACTCGGAACTCCGATTGAGTCCTGTAATATATCGAGACGCTCGAAATTTAAAACCGAAGCTCGTAGCAAATTCGAATGACAATAACATTTCACTCGGAAGTCCGATTGAGTCCCGTAACATATCGAGACGCTCGAAATTAAAACGAAGCTCTAGCAAATTCGAACGACAATAACATTTCACTCGGAAGTCCGATTGAGTCCCGTAATATATCGAGACGCTCGAAATTTAAAACCGAAGCTCGTAGCAAATTCGAACGACAATAACATTTCACTCGGAAGTCCGATTGAGTCCGTAATATATCGAGACGCTCGAAATTTAAAACCGAAGCTCGTAGCAAATTCGAAGACAATAACATTTCACTCGGAAGTCCGATTGAGTCCCGTAAATATCGAGACGCTCAAATTAAAACGAAGCTTAGCAAATTCTAACGACAATAACTTTTCACTCGGAAGTCCGATTGAGTCCCGTAATATATACGAGACGCTCGAAATTTAAAACCGAAGCTCGTAGCAAATTCGAACGACAATAACTTTACACTCGGTAGTCCGATTGAGTCTCGTAATATATACGAGACGCTCAAAATTTAAAACCGAAGCTCGCAGCAAATTCTAACGACAATAACTTTTCACTCGGAAGTCCGATTGAGTCCCGTAATATATCGAGACGCTCGAAATTTAAAACCGAAGCTCGTAGCAAATTCGAACGACAATAACTTTCACTCGGAAGTCCGATTGAGTCCCGTAATATATCGAGACGCTCGAAATTTAAAACGAAGCTCGTAGCAAATTCAACGACAATAACTTTTCACTCGGAAGTCCGATTGAGTCCCGTAATATATCGAGACGCTCGAAATTTAAAACCGAAGCTCGTAGCAAATTCGAACGACAATAACTTTCACTCGGTAGTCCGATTGAGTCCCGTAATATGTCGAGACGCTCGAAATTTAAAACCGAAGCTCGTAGCAAATTCGAACAACAATAACATTTCACTTGGAAGTCCGATTGAGTCCCGTAATATATCGAGACGCTCGAAATTTAAAACCGAAGCTCGTAGCAAATTCGAACGACAATAACTTTCACTCGGAAGTCCGATTGAGTCCCGTAATATATCGAGACGCTCGAAATTTAAAACCGAAGCTCGTAGCAAATTCGAACGACAATAACTTTCACTCGGAAGTCCGATTGAGTCCCGTAATATATCGAGACGCTCGAAATTTAAAACCGAAGCTCGTAGCAAATTCGAACGACAATAACATTTCACTCGGAAGTCCGATTGAGTCCCGTAATATATTGAGACGCTCGAAATTTAAAACGAAGCTCGTAGCAAATTCAACGACAATAACTTTCACTCGGAAGTCCGATTGAGTCCCGTAATATATCGAGACGCTCGAAATTTAAAACCGAAGCTCGTAGCAAATTCGAACGACAATAACATTTCACTCGGAAGTCCGATTGAGTCCCGTAATATATCGAGACGCTCGAAATTTAAAACCGAAGCTCGTAGCAAATTCGAACGACAATAACTTTTCACTCGGAAGTCCGATTGAGTCCCGTAATATATCGAGACGCTCGAAATTTAAAACCGAAGCTCGTAGCAAATTCGAACGACAATAACTTTTCACTCGGAAGTCCGATTGAGTCCGTAATATATCGAGACGCTCGAAATTTAAAACCGAAGCTCGTAGCAAATTCGAATGACAATAACTTTTCACTCGGAAGTCCGATTGAGTCCCGTAATATATCGAGACGCTCGAAATTTTAATCGATGCTCGCAGAAAATTCTAACGACAATAACTTTTCACTCGGAAGTCCGATTGAGTCCGTAATATATCGAGACGCTCGAAATTTAAAACCGAAGCTCGTAGCAAATTCGAACGACAATAACTTTCACTCGGAAGTCCGATTGAGTCCCGTAATATATCGAGACGCTCGAAATTTAAAACGAAGCTCGTAGCAAATTCGAACGACAATAACTTTTCACTCGGAAGTCCGATTGAGTCCCGTAATATATCGAGACGCTCGAAATTTAAAACCGAAGCTCGTAGCAAATTCGAACGACAATAACATTCACTCGGAAGTCCGATTGAGTCCCGTAATATATCGAGACGCTCGAAATTTAAAACCGAAGCTCGTAGCAAATTCGAACGACAATAACATTTCACTCGGAAGTCCGATTGAGTCCCGTAATATATCGAGACGCTCAAATTTAAAATCGAAGCTCGCAGCAAATTCTAACGACAATAACTTTTCACTCGGAAGTCCGATTGAGTCCCGTAATATATCGAGACGCTCGAAATTTAAAACCGAAGCTCGTAGCAAATTCTAACGACAATAACTTTCACTCGGAAGTCCGATTGAGTCCGTAATATATCGAGACGCTCGAAATTTAAAACCGAAGCTCGTAGCAAATTCGAACGACAATAACATTTCACTCGGAAGTCCGATTGAGTCCCGTAATATATCGAGAAGCTCAAAATTAAAATCGAAGCTCGTAGCAAATTCAAACGACAATAACATTTCACTCGGAAGTCCGATTGAGTCCCGTAATATATCGAGACGCTCGAAATTTAAAACCGAAGCTCGTAGCAAATTCGAACGACAATAACTTTCACTCGGAAGTCCGATTGAGTCCGTAAATATCGAGACGCTCGAAATTAAAACGAAGCTGTAGAAATTCAACGACAATAACTTTCACTCGGAAGTCCGATTGAGTCCCGTAATATATCGAGACGCTCGAAATTTAAAACCGAAGCTCGTAGCAAATTCGAACGACAATAACATTTCACTCGGAAGTCCGATTGAGTCCCGTAATATATCGAGACGCTCGAAATTTAAAACCGAAGCTCGTAGCAAATTCGAACGACAATAACTTTTCACTCGGAAGTCCGATTGAGTCCCGTAATATATCGAGACGCTCGAAATTTAAAACGAAGCTCGTAGCAAATTCTAACGACAATAACTTTTCACTCGGAAGTCCGATTGAGTCCGTAATATATCGAGACGCTCGAAATTTAAAACCGAAGCTCGTAGCAAATTCGAACGACAATAACTTTCACTCGGAAGTCCGATTGAGTCCCGTAATATATCGAGACGCTCGAAATTTAAAACGAAGCTCGTAGCAAATTCGAACGACAATAACTTTTCACTCGGAAGTCCGATTGAGTCCCGTAATATATCGAGACGCTCGAAATTTAAAACCGAAGCTCGTAGCAAATTCGAACGACAATAACTTTCACTCGGAAGTCCGATTGAGTCCCGTAATATATCGAGACGCTCGAAATTTAAAACCGAAGCTCGTAGCAAATTCGAACGACAATAACTTTTCACTCGGAAGTCCGATTGAGTCCCGTAATATATCGAGACGCTCGAAATTTAAAACCGAAGCTCGTAGCAAATTCGAACGACAATAACTTTCACTCGGAAGTCCGATTGAGTCCCGTAATATATCGAGACGCTCGAAATTTAAAACGAAGCTCGTAGCAAATTCAACGACAATAACTTTCACTCGGAAGTCCGATTGAGTCCGTAATATATCGAGACGCTCGAAATTTAAAACCGAAGCTCGTAGCAAATTCGAACGACAATAACTTTTCACTCGGAAGTCCGATTGAGTCCGTAATATATCGAGACGCTCGAAATTTAAAACCGAAGCTCGTAGCAAATTCGAACGACAATAACATTTCACTCGGAAGTCCGATTGAGTCCCGTAATATATCGAGACGCTCGAAATTTAAAACGAAGCTCGTAGCAAATTCAACGACAATAACTTTTCACTCGGAAGTCCGATTGAGTCCCGTAATATATCGAGACGCTCGAAATTTAAAACCGAAGCTCGTAGCAAATTCGAACGACAATAACTTTCACTCGGAAGTCCGATTGAGTCCGTAATATATCGAGACGCTCGAAATTTAAAACCGAAGCTCGTAGCAAATTCGAACGACAATAACATTTCACTCGGAAGTCCGATTGAGTCCCGTAATATATCGAGACGCTCAAATTAAAACGAAGCTCTAGCAAATTCTAACGACAATACTTTCACTCGGAAGTCCGATTGAGTCCCGTAATATATCGAGACGCTCGAAATTTAAAACCGAAGCTCGTAGCAAATTCGAACGACAATAACATTTCACTCGGAAGTCCGATTGAGTCCGTAATATATCGAGACGCTCGAAATTTAAAACCGAAGCTCGTAGCAAATTCGAACGACAATAACTTTCACTCGGAAGTCCGATTGAGTCCCGTAATATATCGAGACGCTCGAAATTTAAAACCGAAGCTCGTAGCAAATTCGAACGACAATAACTTTTCACTCGGAAGTCCGATTGAGTCCGTAATATATCGAGACGCTCGAAATTTAAAACCGAAGCTCGTAGCAAATTCGAACGACAATAACATTTCACTCGGAAGTCCGATTGAGTCCCGTAACATATCGAGACGCTCGAAATTTAAAACGAAGCTCGTAGCAAATTCTAACGACAATAACTTTCACTCGGAAGTCCGATTGAGTCCCGTAATATATCGAGACGCTCGAAATTTAAAACCGAAGCTCGTAGCAAATTCGAACGACAATAACATTTCACTCGGAAGTCCGATTGAGTCCGTAATATATCGAGACGCTCGAAATTTAAAACCGAAGCTCGTAGCAAATTCGAACGACAATAACATTTCACTCGGAAGTCCGATTGAGTCCCGTAATATATCGAGACGCTCGAAATTTAAAACGAAGCTCGTAGCAAATTCTAACGACAATAACTTTCACTCGGAAGTCCGATTGAGTCCCGTAATATATCGAGACGCTCGAAATTTAAAACCGAAGCTCGTAGCAAATTCGAACGACAATAACTTTTCACTCGGAAGTCCGATTGAGTCCCGTAATATATCGAGACGCTCGAAATTTAAAACCGAAGCTCGTAGCAAATTCGAACGACAATAACTTTCACTCGGAAGTCCGATTGAGTCCGTAATATATCGAGACGCTCGAAATTTAAAACCGAAGCTCGTAGCAAATTCGAACGACAATAACTTTTCACTCGGAAGTCCGATTGAGTCCCGTAATATATGAGACGCTCGAAATTTAAAACGAAGCTCGTAGAAAATTCAACGACAATAACTTTTCACTCGGAAGTCCGATTGAGTCCCGTAATATATCGAGACGCTTGAAATTTAAAACCGAAGCTCGTAGCAAATTCGAACGACAATAACTTTACACTCGGAAGTCCGATTGAGTCCCGTAATATATCGAGACGCTCGAAATTTAAAACCGAAGCTCGTAGCAAATTCGAACGACAATAACTTTCACTCGGAAGTCCGATTGAGTCCCGTAATATATCGAGACGCTCGAAATTTAAAACCGAAGCTCGTAGCAAATTCGAACGACAATAACTTTTCACTCGGAAGTCCGATTGAGTCCCGTAATATATCGAGACGCTCGAAATTTAAAACCGAAGCTCGTAGCAAATTCGAACGACAATAACATTTCACTCGGAAGTCCGATTGAGTCCCGTAATATATCGAGACGCTCGAAATTTAAAACCGAAGCTCGTAGCAAATTCGAACGACAATAACATTTCACTCGGAAGTCCGATTGAGTCCCGTAATATATCGAGACGCTCAAAATTTAAAACCGAAGCTCGTAGCAAATTCTAACGACAATAACTTTACACTCGGAAGTCCGATTGAGTCCCGTAATATATCGAGACGCTCGAAATTTAAAACCGAAGCTCGTAGCAAATTCGAACGACAATAACATTTCACTCGGAAGTCCGATTGAGTCCCGTAATATATCGAGACGCTCGAAATTTAAAACCGAAGCTCGTAGCAAATTCGAACGACAATAACTTTTCACTCGGAAGTCCGATTGAGTCCCGTAATATATCGAGACGCTCGAAATTTAAAACCGAAGCTCGTAGCAAATTCTAACGACAATAACTTTTCACTCGGAAGTCCGATTGAGTCCGTAATATATCGAGACGCTCGAAATTTAAAACCGAAGCTCGTAGCAAATTCGAACGACAATAACATTTCACTCGGAAGTCCGATTGAGTCCCGTAATATATCGAGACGCTCGAAATTTAAAACCGAAGCTCGTAGCAAATTCAACGACAATAACTTTTCACTCGGAAGTCCGATTGAGTGCCGTAACATATCGAGACGCTCGAAATTTAAAACCGAAGCTCGTAGCAAATTCGAACGACAATAACTTTCACTCGGAAGTCCGATTGAGTCCCGTAATATATCGAGACGCTCGAAATTTAAAACCGAAGCTCGTCGAAAATTAAAAGACAATAACTTTGTACTCGGAAGTCCGATTGAGTCCCGTAATATATCGAGACGCTCGAAATTTAAAACCGAAGCTCGTAGCAAATTCGAACGACAATAACTTTTCACTCGGAAGTCCGATTGAGTTCCGTAATATATCGAGACGCTCGAAATTTAAAACCGAAGCTCGTAGCAAATTCGAACGACAATAACATTTCACTCGGAAGTCCGATTGAGTCCCGTAACATATCGAGACGCTCGAAATTAAAACGAAGCTCGTAGCAAATTCTAACGACAATATCTTTCACTCGGAAGTCCGATTGAGTCCCGTAATATATCGAGACGCTCGAAATTTAAAACCGAAGCTCGTAGCAAATTCGAACGACAATAACATTTCACTCGGAAGTCCGATTGAGTCCGTAATATATCGAGACGCTCGAAATTTAAAACCGAAGCTCGTAGCAAATTCGAACGACAATAACATTTCACTCGGAAGTCCGATTGAGTCCCGTAATATATCGAGACGCTCGAAATTTAAAACGAAGCTCGTAGCAAATTCAACGACAATAACTTTCACTCGGAAGTCCGATTGAGTCCCGTAATATATCGAGACGCTCGAAATTTAAAACCGAAGCTCGTAGCAAATTCGAACGACAATAACTTTCACTCGGAAGTCCGATTGAGTCCCGTAACATATCGAGACGCTCGAAATTTAAAACGAAGCTCGTAGCAAATTCAACGACAATACATTTCACTCGGAAGTCCGATTGAGTCCGTAATATATCGAGACGCTCGAAATTTAAAACCGAAGCTCGTAGCAAATTCGAACGACAATAACATTTCACTCGGAAGTCCGATTGAGTCCCGTAATATATCGAGACGCTCGAAATTTAAAACCGAAGCTCGTAGCAAATTCGAACGACAATAACTTTCACTCGGAAGTCCGATTGAGTCCCGTAACATATTGAGACGCTCGAAATTTAAAACCGAAGCTCGTAGCAAATTCGAACGACAATAACTTTTCACTCGGAAGTCCGATTGAGTCCGTAATATATCGAGACGCTCGAAATTTAAAACCGAAGCTCGTAGCAAATTCGAACGACAATAACATTTCACTCGGAAGTCCGATTGAGTCCCGTAATATATCGAGACGCTCAAATTAAAACGAAGCTCGTAGCAAATTCTAACGACAATAACTTTCACTCGGAAGTCCGATTGAGTCCCGTAATATATCGAGACGCTCGAAATTTAAAACCGAAGCTCGTAGCAAATTCGAACGACAATAACATTTCACTCGGAAGTCCGATTGAGTCCCGTAATATATGAGACGCTCGAAATTTAAAACCGAAGCTCGTAGCAAATTCGAACGACAATAACGTTTCACTCGGAAGTCCGATTGAGTCCCGTAATATATCGAGACGCTCGAAATTTAAAACCGAAGCTCGTAGCAAATTCGAACAACAATAACATTTCACTCGGAAGTCCTATTGAGTCCCGTAATATATCGAGACGCTCGAAATTTAAAACCGAAGCTCGTAGCAAATTCGAACGACAATAACTTTCACTCGGAAGTCCGATTGAGTCCCGTAATATATCGAGACGCTCGAAATTTAAAACCGAAGCTCGTAGCAAATTCGAACGACAATAACTTTCACTCGGAAGTCCGATTGAGTCCGTAATATATCGAGACGCTCGAAATTTAAAACCGAAGCTCGTAGCAAATTCGAACGACAATAACATTTCACTCGGAAGTCCGATTGAGTCCCGTAATATATCGAGACGCTCGAAATTTAAAACGAAGCTCTAGCAAATTCTAACGACAATAACTTTTCACTCGGAAGTCCGATTGAGTCCCGTAATATATCGAGACGCTCGAAATTTAAAACCGAAGCTCGTAGCAAATTCGAACGACAATAACTTTCACTCGGAAGTCCGATTGAGTCCGTAATATATCGAGACGCTCGAAATTTAAAACCGAAGCTCGTAGCAAATTCGAACGACAATAACATTTCACTCGGAAGTCCGATTGAGTCCCGTAAATATCGAGACGCTCAAATTAAAACGAAGCTGTAGAAATTCTAACGACAATAACTTTCACTCGGAAGTCCGATTGAGTCCCGTAATATATCGAGACGCTCGAAATTTAAAACCGAAGCTCGTAGCAAATTCGAACGACAATAACTTTCACTCGGAAGTCCGATTGAGTCCCGTAATATATCGAGACGCTCGAAATTAAAACGAAGCTCGTAGAAATTCTAACGACAATAACTTTTCACTCGGAAGTCCGATTGAGTCCCGTAATATATCGAGACGCTCGAAATTTAAAACCGAAGCTCGTAGCAAATTCGAACGACAATAACTTTTCACTCGGAAGTCCGATTGAGTCCCGTAATATATCGAGACGCTCGAAATTTAAAACCGAAGCTCGTAGCAAATTCGAACGACAATAACATTTCACTCGGAAGTCCGATTGAGTCCCGTAAATATCGAGACGCTCAAATTTAAAACGAAGCTTAGAAAATTAAAAGACAATAACTTTTCACTCGGAAGTCCGATTGAGTCCCGTAATATATCGAGACGCTCGAAATTTAAAACCGAAGCTCGTAGCAAATTCGAACGACAATAACTTTTCACTCGGAAGTCCGATTGAGTCCGTAATATATCGAAACGCTCGAAATTTAAAACCGAAGCTCGTAGCAAATTCGAACGACAATAACATTTCACTCGGAAGTCCGATTGAGTCCCGTAATATATCGAGACGCTCGAAATTTAAAACGAAGCTCGTAGCAAATTCAACGACAATAACTTTCACTCGGAAGTCCGATTGAGTCCCGTAATATATCGAGACGCTCGAAATTTAAAACCGAAGCTCGTAGCAAATTCGAACGACAATAACTTTCTACTCGGAAGTCCGATTGAGTCCCGTAATATATCGAGACGCTCGAAATTTAAAACCGAAGCTCGTAGCAAATTCGAACGACAATAACATTTCACTCGGAAGTCCGATTGAGTCCCGTAATATATCGAGACGCTCGAAATTTAAAACCGAAGCTCGTAGCAAATTCGAACGACAATAACTTTCACTCGGAAGTCCGATTGAGTCCCGTAATATATCGAGACGCTCGAAATTTAAAACCGAAGCTCGTAGCAAATTCGAACGACAATAACATTTCACTCGGAAGTCCGATTGAGTCCCGTAATATATCGAGACGCTCGAAATTTAAAACCGAAGCTCGTAGCAAATTCGAACGACAATAACTTTTCACTCGGAAGTCCGATTGAGTCCCGTAATATATCGAGACGCTCGAAATTTAAAACCGAAGCTCGTCGAAAATTAAAAGACAATAACTTTGTACTCGGATGTCCGATTGAGTGCCGTAACATATCGAGACGCTCGAAATTTAAAACCGAAGCTCGTAGAAAATTCGAACGACAATAACATTTCACTCGGAAGTCCGATTGAGTCCCGTAATATATCGAGACGCTCGAAATTTAAAACCGAAGCTCGTAGCAAATTCGAACGACAATAACATTTCACTCGGAAGTCCGATTGAGTCCCGTAATATATCGAGACGCTCGAAATTTAAAACCGAAGCTCGTAGCAAATTCGAACGACAATAACATTTCACTCGGAAGTCCGATTGAGTCCCGTAATATATCGAGACGCTCGAAATTTAAAACCGAAGCTCGTAGCAAATTCGAACGACAATAACTTTCACTCGGAAGTCCGATTGAGTCCCGTAATATATCGAGACGCTCGAAATTTAAAACGAAGCTCGTAGCAAATTCTAACGACAATAACTTTCACTCGGAAGTCCGATTGAGTCCCGTAATATATCGAGACGCTCGAAATTTAAAACCGAAGCTCGTAGCAAATTCGAACGACAATAACTTTCACTCGGAAGTCCGATTGAGTCCCGTAATATATCGAGACGCTCGAAATTTAAAACCGAAGCTCGTAGCAAATTCGAACGACAATAACATTTCACTCGGAAGTCCGATTGAGTCCGTAAATATCGAGACGCTCAAATTAAAACGAAGCTCTAGAAATTCAACGACAATAACTTTCACTCGGAAGTCCGATTGAGTCCCGTAATATATCGAGACGCTCGAAATTTAAAACCGAAGCTCGTAGCAAATTCGAACGACAATAACTTTCACTCGGAAGTCCGATTGAGTCCCGTAATATATCGAGACGCTCGAAATTTAAAACCGAAGCTCGTAGCAAATTCGAACGACAATAACTTTTCACTCGGAAGTCCGATTGAGTCCCGTAATATATCGAGACGCTCGAAATTTAAAACCGAAGCTCGTAGCAAATTCGAACGACAATAACATTTCACTCGGAAGTCCGATTGAGTCCGTAATATATCGAGACGCTCGAAATTTAAAACCGATGCTCGTAGCAAATTCGAACGACAATAACGTTTCACTCGGAAGTCCGATTGAGTCCCGTAATATATCGAGACGCTCGAAATTTAAAACGAAGCTCGTAGCAAATTCTAACGACAATAACTTTTCACTCGGAAGTCCGATTGAGTCCGTAATATATCGAGACGCTCGAAATTTAAAATCGAAGCTCGTAGCAAATTCGAACGACAATAACTTTTCACTCGGAAGTCCGATTGAGTCCCGTAATATATCGAGATGCTCGAAATTTAAAAGCGAAGCTCGCAGCAAATTCTAACGACAACAACTTTTCACTCAGAAGTCCGATTGAGTCCCGTAATATATCGAGACGCTCGAAATTTAAAACCGAAGCTCGTAGCAAATTCGAACGACAATAACTTTTCACTCGGAAGTCCGATTGAGTTCCGTAATATATCGAGACGCTCGAAATTTAAAACCGAAGCTCGTAGCAAATTCGAACGACAATAACATTTCACTCGGAAGTCCGATTGAGTCCCGTAATATATCGAGACGCTCAAATTAAAACGAAGCTTAGAAATTCTAACGACAATAACTTTTCACTCGGAAGTCCGATTGAGTCCCGTAATATATCGAGACGCTCGAAATTTAAAACCGAAGCTCGTAGCAAATTCGAACGACAATAACTTTTCACTCGGAAGTCCGATTGAGTTCCGTAATATATCGAGACGCTCGAAATTTAAAACCGAAGCTTGTAGCAAATTCGAACGACAATAACATTTCACTCGGAAGTCCGATTGAGTCCCGTAATATATCGAGACGCTCGAAATTTAAAACCGAAGCTCGTAGCAAATTCGAACGACAATAACTTTTCACTCGGAAGTCCGATTGAGTCCCGTAATATATCGAGACGCTCGAAATTTAAAACCGAAGCTCGTAGCAAATTCGAACGACAATAACATTTCACTCGGAAGTCCGATTGAGTCCCGTAATATATCGAGACGCTCGAAATTTAAAACGAAGCTCGTAGCAAATTCTAACGACAATAACTTTCACTCGGAAGTCCGATTGAGTCCGTAATATATCGAGACGCTCGAAATTTAAAACCGAAGCTCGTAGCAAATTCGAACGACAATAACTTTTCACTCGGAAGTCCGATTGAGTCCCGCAATATATCGAGACGCTCGAAATTTAAAACCGAAGCTCGTCGAAAATTAAAAGACAATAACTTTGTACTCGGATGTCCGATTGAGTGCCGTAACATATCGAGACGCTCGAAATTTAAAACCGAAGCTCGTAGAAAATTCGAACGACAATAACTTTTCACTCGGAAGTCCGATTGAGTCCCGTAATATATCGAGACGCTCGAAATTTAAAACCGAAGCTCGTAGCAAATTCGAACGACAATAACATTTCACTCGGAAGTCCGATTGAGTCCCGTAATATATCGAGACGCTCGAAATTTAAAATCGAAGCTCGGAGCAAATTCTAACGACAATAACTTTACACTCGGAAGTCCGATTGAGTCCCGTAATATATCGAGACGCTCGAAATTTAAAACCGAAGCTCGTAGCAAATTCGAACGACAATAACTTTTCACTCGGAAGTCCGATTGAGTCCCGTAATATATCGAGACGCTCGAAATTTAAAACCGAAGCTCGTAGCAAATTCGAACGACAATAACATTTCACTCGGAAGTCCGATTGAGTCCCGTAATATATCGAGACGCTCGAAATTTAAAACGAAGCTCGTAGCAAATTCGAACGACAATAACTTTTCACTCGGAAGTCCGATTGAGTCCCGTAATATATCGAGACGCTCGAAATTTAAAACCGAAGCTCGTAGCAAATTCGAACGACAATAACATTTCACTCGGAAGTCCGATTGAGTCCCGTAATATATCGAGACGCTCGAAATTTTAATCGATGCTCGCAGCAAATTCTAACGACAATAACTTTTCACTCGGAAGTCCGATTGAGTCCCGTAATATATCGAGACGCTCGAAATTTAAAACCGAAGCTCGTAGCAAATTCGAACGACAATAACTTTTCACTCGGAAGTCCGATTGAGTCCCGTAATATATCGAGACGCTCGAAATTTAAAACGAAGCTCGTAGCAAATTCGAACGACAATAACTTTTCACTCGGAAGTCCGATTGAGTCCCGTAATATATCGAGACGCTCGAAATTTAAAACCGAAGCTCGTAGCAAATTCGAACGACAATAACTTTTCACTCGGAAGTCCGATTGAGTCCCGTAATATATCGAGACGCTCGAAATTTAAAACCGAAGCTCGTAGCAAATTCGAACGACAATAACATTTCACTCGGAAGTCCGATTGAGTCCCGTAATATATCGAGACGCTCGAAATTTAAAACCGAAGCTCGTAGCAAATTCGAACGACAATAACTTTTCACTCGGAAGTCCGATTGAGTCCCGTAATATATCGAGACGCTCGAAATTTAAAACCGAAGCTCGTAGCAAATTCGAACGACAATAACTTTCACTCGGAAGTCCGATTGAGTCCCGTAATATATCGAGACGCTCGAAATTTAAAACCGAAGCTCGTAGCAAATTCGAACGACAATAACTTTTCACTCGGAAGTCCGATTGAGTCCGTAATATATCGAGACGCTCGAAATTTAAAACCGAAGCTTGTAGCAAATTCGAACGACAATAACATTTCACTCGGAAGTCCGATTGAGTCCCGTAATATATCGAGACGCTCGAAATTTAAAACGAAGCTCGTAGAAAATTCCAACGACAATAACTTTTCACTCGGAAGTCCGATTGAGTCCCGTAATATATCGAGACGCTCGAAATTTAAAACCGAAGCTCGTAGCAAATTCGAACGACAATAACTTTTCACTCGGAAGTCCGATTGAGTCCCGTAATATATCGAGACGCTCGAAATTTAAAACCGAAGCTCGTCGAAAATTAAAAGACAATAACTTTGCACTCGGATGTCCGATTGAGTGCCGTAACATATCGAGACGCTAGAGAATTAAAACCGAAGCTCGTAGCAAATTCGAACGACAATAACTTTTCACTCAGAAGTTCGATTGAGTTCCGTAATATATCGAGACGCTCGAAATTTAAAACCGAAGCTCGTAGCAAATTCGAACGACAATAACATTTCACTCGGAAGTCCGATTGAGTCCCGTAATATATCGAGACGCTCAAAATTAAAATCGAAGCTGTAGCAAATTCAACGACAATAACTTTTCACTCGGAAGTCCGATTGAGTCCCGTAATATATCGAGACGCTCGAAATTTAAAACCGAAGCTCGTAGAAAATTCGAACGACAATAACTTTTCACTCGGAAGTCCGATTGAGTCCCGTAACATATGGAGACGCTCGAAATTTAAAACGAAGCTCGTAGCAAATTCTAACGACAATAACTTTTCACTCGGAAGTCCGATTGAGTCCCGTAATATATCGAGACGCTCGAAATTTAAAACCGAAGCTCGTAGCAAATTCGAACGACAATAACATTTCACTCGGAAGTCCGATTGAGTCCCGTAATATATCGAGACGCTCGAAATTTAAAACCGAAGCTCGTAGCAAATTCGAACGACAATAACATTTCACTCGGAAGTCCGATTGAGTCCCGTAAATATCGAGACGCTCAAATTAAAACGAAGCTCGTAGAAATTCAACGACAATAACATTTCACTCGGAAGTCCGATTGAGTCCCGTAATATATCGAGACGCTCGAAATTTAAAACCGAAGCTCGTAGCAAATTCGAACGACAATAACATTTCACTCGGAAGTCCGATTGAGTCCCGTAATATATCGAGACGCTCGAAATTTAAAACCGAAGCTCGTAGCAAATTCGAACGACAATAACTTTTCACTCGGAAGTCCGATTGAGTCCCGTAATATATCGAGACGCTCGAAATTTAAAACCGAAGCTCGTAGCAAATTCTAACGACAATAACATTTCACTCGGAAGTCCGATTGAGTCCCGTAATATATCGAGACGCTCGAAATTTAAAACCGAAGCTCGTAGCAAATTCGAACGACAATAACTTTTCACTCGGAAGTCCGATTGAGTCCCGCAATATATCGAGACGCTCGAAATTTAAAACCGAAGCTCGTCGAAAATTAAAAGACAATAACTTTGTACTCGGATGTCCGATTGAGTGCCGTAACATATCGAGACGCTCGAAATTTAAAACGAAGCTCGTAGCAAATTCGAACGACAATAACTTTCACTCGGAAGTCCGATTGAGTCCCGTAATATATCGAGACGCTCGAAATTTAAAACGAAGCTCGCAGCAAATTCTAACGACAATAACTTTTCACTCGGAAGTCCGATTGAGTCCCGTAATATATCGAGACGCTCGAAATTTAAAACCGAAGCTCGTAGCAAATTCGAACGACAATAACTTTCACTCGGAAGTCCGATTGAGTCCCGTAATATATCGAGACGCTCGAAATTTAAAACCGAAGCTCGTAGCAAATTCGAACGACAATAACATTTCACTCGGAAGTCCGATTGAGTCCCGTAAATATCGAGACGCTCAAATTAAAACGAAGCTCGTAGCAAATTCTAACGACAATAACTTTCACTCGGAAGTCCGATTGAGTCCCGTAATATATCGAGACGCTCGAAATTTAAAACCGAAGCTCGTAGCAAATTCGAACGACAATAACTTTCACTCGGAAGTCCGATTGAGTCCCGTAATATATCGAGACGCTCGAAATTTAAAACCGAAGCTCGTAGCAAATTCGAACGACAATAACATTTCACTCGGAAGTCCGATTGAGTCCCGTAATATATCGAGACGCTCGAAATTTAAAACCGAAGCTCGTAGCAAATTCGAACGACAATAACTTTCACTCGGAAGTCCGATTGAGTCCCGTAATATATCGAGACGCTCGAAATTTAAAACCGAAGCTCGTAGCAAATTCGAACGACAATAACTTTCACTCGGAAGTCCGATTGAGTCCCGTAATATATCGAGACGCTCGAAATTTAAAACGAAGCTCGTAGCAAATTCTAACGACAATAACTTTACACTCGGAAGTCCGATTGAGTCCCGTAATATATCGAGACGCTCGAAATTTAAAACCGAAGCTCGTAGCAAATTCGAACGACAATAACTTTCACTCGGAAGTCCGATTGAGTCCCGTAATATATCGAGACGCTCGAAATTTAAAACCGAAGCTCGTAGCAAATTCGAACGACAATAACTTTCACTCGGAAGTCCGATTGAGTCCCGTAATATATCGAGACGCTCGAAATTTAAAACCGAAGCTCGTAGCAAATTCGAACGACAATAACTTTCACTCGGAAGTCCGATTGAGTCCCGTAATATATCGAGACGCTCGAAATTTAAAACCGAAGCTCGTAGCAAATTCGAACGACAATAACATTTCACTCGGAAGTCCGATTGAGTCCCGTAATATATCGAGACGCTCGAAATTTAAAATCGAAGCTCGTAGCAAATTCAACGACAATAACATTTCACTCGGAAGTCCGATTGAGTCCCGTAATATATCGAGACGCTCGAAATTTAAAACCGAAGCTCGTAGCAAATTCGAACGACAATAACATTTCACTCGGAAGTCCGATTGAGTCCCGTAATATATCGAGACGCTCGAAATTTAAAACCGAAGCTCGTAGCAAATTCGAACGACAATAACTTTTCACTCGGAAGTCCGATTGAGTCCCGTAATATATCGAGACGCTCGAAATTTAAAACCGAAGCTCGTAGCAAATTCTAACGACAATAACTTTACACTCGGAAGTCCGATTGAGTCCCGTAATATATCGAGACGCTCGAAATTTAAAACCGAAGCTCGTAGCAAATTCGAACGACAATAACTTTTCACTCGGAAGTCCGATTGAGTCCCGTAATATATCGAGACGCTCGAAATTTAAAACGAAGCTCGTAGCAAATTCGAACGACAATAACTTTTCACTCGGAAGTCCGATTGAGTCCCGTAATATATCGAGACGCTCGAAATTTAAAACCGAAGCTCGTAGCAAATTCGAACGACAATAACTTTTCACTCGGAAGTCCGATTGAGTCCCGTAATATATCGAGACGCTCGAAATTTAAAACCGAAGCTCGCAGCAAATTCTAACGACAATAACTTTTCACTCGGAAGTCCGATTGAGTCCCGTAATATATCGAGACGCTCGAAATTTAAAACCGAAGCTCGTAGCAAATTCGAACGACAATAACTTTTCACTCGGAAGTCCGATTGAGTCCCGTAATATATCGAGACGCTCGAAATTTAAAACCGAAGCTCGTAGCAAATTCGAACGACAATAACATTTCACTCGGAAGTCCGATTGAGTCCCGTAATATATCGAGACGCTCGAAATTTAAAACGAAGCTCGCAGAAATTCTAACGACAATAACTTTTCACTCGGAAGTCCGATTGAGTCCCGTAATATATCGAGACGCTCGAAATTTAAAACCGAAGCTCGTAGCAAATTCGAACGACAATAACTTTTCACTCGGAAGTCCGATTGAGTCCCGTAATATATCGAGACGCTCGAAATTTAAAACCGAAGCTCGTAGCAAATTCGAACGACAATAACTTTACACTCGGAAGTCCGATTGAGTCCCGTAATATATCGAGACGCTCGAAATTTAAAACCGAAGCTCGTAGCAAATTCGAACGACAATAACATTTCACTCGGAAGTCCGATTGAGTCCCGTAATATATCGAGACGCTCGAAATTTAAAACCGAAGCTCGTAGCAAATTCGAACGACAATAACTTTCACTCGGAAGTCCGATTGAGTCCCGTAATATATCGAGACGCTCGAAATTTAAAACCGAAGCTCGTAGCAAATTCGAACGACAATAACATTTCACTCGGAAGTCCGATTGAGTCCCGTAATATATCGAGACGCTCGAAATTTAAAACCGAAGCTCGTAGCAAATTCAAACGACAATAACTTTCACTCGGAAGTCCGATTGAGTCCCGTAATATATCGAGACGCTCGAAATTTAAAACCGAAGCTCGTAGCAAATTCGAACGACAATAACATTTCACTCGGAAGTCCGATTGAGTCCCGTAATATATCGAGACGCTCGAAATTTAAAACCGAAGCTCGTAGCAAATTCGAACGACAATAACTTTCACTCGGAAGTCCGATTGAGTCCC
>NW_021144356.1:0-9814 GCF_004193775.1 Glycine soja
ATATATTATGCGACTGAATCGGACCTCCTTGTGAAAAGTTATGACCATTTTAATTTCTTAAGAGCTTCTAGTTGTTTCAATTTTGAGCGTCTCTAAATGTGATGCGCCTAAATCAGACATCCGAGTTAAAAGTTATGACCATTTGAATTTCTCGAGAGATTCCGATGTTCAATTTCGAGGCATCTCGATATTTTATGCGCCTGAATCTCACCTCCGTGTGAAAATTTATAACCATTTGAATTTCTCGAGAGCTTCCGTTGTTCAATTTTGAGTGTCTCGATATATTATGCGCCTGAATCTGACATCCGAATTAAATGTTATGACCATTTTGAATTGCTCAAGAGCTTCCATTGTTCAATTTCGAGTGTCTCGATATATTATGAGGCTGAATCGGACCTCCGTGTGAAAAGTTATCACCATTTGAATTTCTCGAGAGCTTCCGCTGTTCATTTTCGAGCGTCTCGATATATTATGCGCCTGAATCTGACCTCCGTGTGAAAAGTAATGACCATTTGAATTTCTCGAGAGCTTCCGATGTTCAATTTCGAGCGTCTTTATATATTATGCGACTGAATCGGACCTCCTTGTGAAAAGTTATGACCATTTTAATTTCTCAAGAGCTTCCGTTGTTCAATTTTGAGCGTCTCTAAATGTGATGCGCCTAAATCAGACATCCGAGTTAAAAGTTATGACCATTTGAATTTCTCGAGAGATTCCGATGTTCAATTTCGAGCATCTCGATATTTTATGCGCCTGAATCTCACCTCCGTGTGAAAATTTATGACCATTTGAATTACTCGAGAGCTTCCGTTGTTCAATTTGAGCGTCTCGATATATTATGCGCCAAAATCTAACATCCGAATTAAATGTTATGACCATTTGAATTGCTCAAGAGCTTCCATTGTTCAATTTCGAGTGTCTCGATATATTATGAGGCTGAATCGGACCTCCGTGTGAAAAGTTATCACCATTTGAATTTCTCGAGAGCTTCCGCTGTTCATTTTCGAGCGTCTCGATATATTATGCGCCTGAATCTGACCTCCGTGTGAAAAGTTATGACCATTTGAATTTCTCGAGAGCTTCCGATGTTCAATTTCGAGCGTCTTTATATATTATGCGACTGAATCGGACCTCCTTGTGAAAAGTTATGACCATTTTAATTTCTCAAGAGCTTTCGTTGTTCAATTTTGAGCGTCTCTAAATGTGATGCGCCTAAATCAGACATCCGAGTTAAAAGTTATGACCATTAGAATTTCTCGAGAGATTCCGATGTTCAATTTCGAGCATCTCGATATTTATGCGCCTGAATCTCACCTCCGTGTGAAAAGTTATGACCATTTGAATTTCTCGAGAGCTTCCGTTGTTCAATTTCGAGCGTCTCTATATGTGATGCGCCTAAATTAGACATTCGAGTTAAAAGTTATGACCATTTGAATTTCTCGAGAGCTTCCGCTGTTCATTTTCGAGCGTCTCGATATATTATGCGCCTGAATCAGACCTTCGTGTGAAAAGTTATGACCATTTGAATTTCTCGAGAGCTTCCGATGTTCAATTTCGAGCGTCTTTATATATTATGCGACTGAATCGGACCTCCTTGTGAAAAGTTATGACCATTTTAATTTCTCAAGAGCTTCCGTTGTTCAATTTTGAGCGTCTCTAAATGTGATGCGCCTAAATCAGACATCCGAGTTAAAAGTTATGACCATTTGAATTTCTCGAGAGCTTCCATTGTTCAATTTCGAGTGTCTCGATATATTATGCGCCTGAATCGGACCTCCGAGTGTAAAGTTATCACCATTTGAATTTCTCAAGAGCTTCTGTTGTTCAATTTCGAGCGTCTCGATATTTTATGCGCCTGAATCTCACCTCCGTGTGAAAAGTTATGACCATTTGAATTTCTCGAGAGCTTCCGTTGTTCAATTTTGAGCGTCTCGATATATTATGCGCCTGAATCTGACATCCGAATTAAAAGTTATGACCATTTGAATTGCTCAAGAGCTTCCATTGTTCAATTTCGAGTGTCTCGATATATTATGAGGCTGAATCGGACCTCCGTGTGAAAAGTTATCACCATTTGAATTTCTCGAGATCTTCCGTTGTTCAATTTCGTGCTTCTCGATATATTATGCGCCTGAATCAGAGTTAAAAGTTATGACCATTTGAATTTCTCGAGAGATTCTGATGTTCAATTTCGAGCGTCTCGATATTTTATGCGCCTGAATCTCACCTTCCTGTGAAAAGTTATGACCATTTGAATTTCTCGAGAACTTCCGTTGTTTAATTTTGAGCGTCTCGATATATTATGCGCCTGAATCAGACCTATGTCTTAAAAGTTATGACCATTTGAATTTCTCAAGAGCTTCCATTGTTCAATTTCGAGTGTCTCGATATATTATGAAGCTGAATCGGACCTCCGTGTGAAAAGTTATCACCATTTGAATTTCTCGAGAGCTTCCGCTGTTCATTTTCGAGCGTCTCGATATATTATGCGCCTTAATCTGACCTCCGTGTGAAAAGTTATGACCATTTGAATTTCTCGAGAGCTTCCGATGTTCAATTTCGAGAATCTTTATATATTATGCGACTGAATCGGAACTCCTTGTGTGAAAAGTTATGACCATTTTAATTTCTCAAGAGCTTCCGTTGTTCAATTTTGAGCGTCTCTAAATGTGATGCGCCTAAATCAGACATCCGAGTTAAAAGTTATGAGCATTTGAATTTCTCGAGATCTTCCGTTGTTCAATTTCGTGCTTCTCTATATGTGATGCGCCTAAATTAGACATCCGAGTTAAAAGTTATGACCATTTGAATTTCTCGAGAGATTCCAATGTTCATTTTCGAGCGTCTCGATATTTTATGCGCCTGAATCTCACCTCCGTGTGAAAAGTTATGACCATTTGAATTTCTTGAGAGCTTCCGTTGTTCAATTTTGAGCGTCTCGATATATTATGCGCCTGAATCTGACATCCGAATTAAAAGTTATGACCATTTGAATTGCTCAAGAGCTTCCATTGTTCAATTTCGAGTGTCTCGATATATTATGAAGCTGAATCGGACCTCCGTGTGAAAAGTTATCACCATTTGAATTTCTCGAGAGCTTCCGCTGTTCATTTTCGAGCGTCTCGATATATTATGCGCCTGAATCTGACCTCCGTGTGAAAAGTTATGACCATTTGAATTTCTCGAGAGCTTCCGATGTTCAATTTCGAACGTCTTTATATATTATGCGACTGAATCGGACCTCCTTGTGAAAAGTTATGACCATTTTAATTTCTCAAGAGCTTCCGTTGTTCAATTTTGAGCGTCTCTAAATGTGATGCGCCTAAATCAGACATCCGAGTTAAAAGTTATGACCATTTGAATTTCTCGAGATCTTTCGTTGTTCAATTTCGTGCTTCTCGATATATTATGCGCCTGAATCGGACCTTCGAGTGAAAAGTAATGATCATTTGAATTTCACGAGAGCTACCGTTGTACAATTTTGCGCGTCTCGATATATTATGCGCCTGAATCTGACCTCCGTGTGAAATGTTATGACCATTTGAATTTCTCGAGAGCTTCCGTTGTTCAATTTCGAGCGTCTCTATATGTGATGCGCCTAAATTAGACATTCGAGTTAAAAGTTATGACCATTTGAATTTCTCGAGAGCTTCCATTGTTCAATTTCGAGTGTCTCGATATATTATGCGCCTGAATTGGACCTCCGAGTGTAAAGTTATCACCATTTGAATTTCTCGAGAGCTTCCGTTGTTCAATTTCGAGCGTCTCTATATGTGATGCGCCTAAATTAGACATTCGAGTTAAAAGTTATGACCATTTGAATTTCTCGAGAGATTCCGATGTTCAATTTCGAGCGTCTCGATATTTTATGCGCCTGAATCTCACCTCCGTGTGAAAAGTTATGACCATTTGAATTTCTCGAGAGCTTCCGTTGTTCAATTTTGAGCATCTCGATATATTATGCGCCTGAATCTGACATCCGAATTAAAAGTTATGACCATTTGAATTGCTCAAGAGCTTCCATTGTTCAATTTCGAGGGTCTCGATATATTATGAGGCTGAATCGGACCTCCGTGTGAAAGTTATCACCATTTGAATTTCTCGAGAGCTTCCGCTGTTCATTTTCGAGCGTCTCGATATATTATGCGCCTGAATCTGACCTTCGTGTGAAAAGTTATGACCATTTGAATTTCTCGAGAGCTTCCGATGTTCAATTTCGAGCGTCTTTATATATTATGCGACTGAATCGGACCTCCTTGTGAAAAGTTATGACCATTTTAATTTCTTAAGAGCTTCAGTTGTTCAATTTTGAGCGTCTCTAAATGTGATGCGCCTAAATCAGACATCCGAGTTAAAAGTTATGACCATTTGAATTTCTCGAGAGATTCCGATGTTCAATTTCGAGCATCTCGATATTTTATGCGCCTGAATCTCACCTCCGTGTGAAAATTTATGACCATTTGAATTACTCGAGAGCTTCCGTTGTTCAATTTTGAGCGTCTCGATATATTATGCGCCAAAATCTAACATCCGAATTAAATGTTATGACCATTTGAATTGCTCAAGAGCTTCCATTGTTCAATTTCGAGTGTCTCGATATATTATGAGGCTGAATCGGACCTCCGTGTGAAAAGTTATCACCATTTGAATTTCTCGAGAGCTTCCGCTGTTCATTTTCGAGCGTCTCGATATATTATGCGCCTGAATCTGACCTCCGTGTGAAAAGTTATGACCATTTGAATTTCTCGAGAGCTTCCGATGTTCAATTTCGAGCGTCTTTATATATTATGCGACTGAATCGGACCTCCTTGTGAAAAGTTATGACCATTTTAATTTCTCAAGAGCTTTCGTTGTTCAATTTTGAGCGTCTCTAAATGTGATGCGCCTAAATCAGACATCCGAGTTAAAAGTTATGACCATTAGAATTTCTCGAGAGATTCCGATGTTCAATTTCGAGCATCTCGATATTTTATGCGCCTGAATCTCACCTCCGTGTGAAAAGTTATGACCATTTGAATTTCTCGAGAGCTTCCGTTGTTCAATTTCGAGCGTCTCTATATGTGATGCGCCTAAATTAGACATTCGAGTTAAAAGTTATGACCATTTGAATTTCTCGAGAGCTTCCGCTGTTCATTTTCGAGCGTCTCGATATATTATGCGCCTGAATCAGACCTTCGTGTGAAAAGTTATGACCATTTGAATTTCTCGAGAGCTTCCGATGTTCAATTTCGAGCGTCTTTATATATTATGCGACTGAATCGGACCTCCTTGTGAAAAGTTATGACCATTTTAATTTCTCAAGAGCTTCCGTTGTTCAATTTTGAGCGTCTCTAAATGTGATGCGCCTAAATCAGACATCCGAGTTAAAAGTTATGACCATTTGAATTTCTCGAGAGCTTCCATTGTTCAATTTCGAGTGTCTCGATATATTATGCGCCTGAATCGGACCTCCGAGTGTAAAGTTATCACCATTTGAATTTCTCAAGAGCTTCTGTTGTTCAATTTCGAGCGTCTCGATATTTTATGCGCCTGAATCTCACCTCCGTGTGAAAAGTTATGACCATTTGAATTTCTCGAGAGCTTCCGTTGTTCAATTTGAGCGTCTCGATATATTATGCGCCTGAATCTGACATCCGAATTAAAAGTTATGACCATTTGAATTGCTCAAGAGCTTCCATTGTTCAATTTCGAGTGTCTCGATATATTATGAGGCTGAATCGGACCTCCGTGTGAAAAGTTATCACCATTTGAATTTCTCGAGATCTTCCGTTGTTCAATTTCGTGCTTCTCGATATATTATGCGCCTGAATCAGAGTTAAAAGTTATGACCATTTGAATTTCTCGAGAGATTCTGATGTTCAATTTCGAGCGTCTCGATATTTTATGCGCCTGAATCTCACCTTCCTGTGAAAAGTTATGACCATTTGAATTTCTCGAGAACTTCCGTTGTTCAATTTTGAGCGTCTCGATATATTATGCGCCTGAATCTGACATCCGAATTAAAAGTTATGACCATTTGAATTGCTCAAGAGCTTCCATTGTTCAATTTCGAGTGTCTCGATATATTATGAAGCTGAATCGGACCTCCGTGTGAAAAGTTATCACCATTTGAATTTCTCGAGAGCTTCCGCTGTTCATTTTCGAGCGTCTCGATATATTATGCGCCTTAATCTGACCTCCGTGTGAAAAGTTATGACCATTTGAATTTCTCGAGAGCTTCCGATGTTCAATTTCGAGAATCTTTATATATTATGCGACTGAATCGGAACTCCTTGTGTGAAAAGTTATGACCATTTTAATTTCTCAAGAGCTTCCGTTGTTCAATTTTGAGCGTCTCTAAATGTGATGCGCCTAAATCAGACATCCGAGTTAAAAGTTATGAGCATTTGAATTTCTCGAGATCTTCCGTTGTTCAATTTCGTGCTTCTCTATATGTGATGCGCCTAAATTAGACATCCGAGTTAAAAGTTATGACCATTTGAATTTCTCGAGAGATTCCAATGTTCATTTTCGAGCGTCTCGATATTTTATGCGCCTGAATCTCACCTCCGTGTGAAAAGTTATGACCATTTGAATTTCTTGAGAGCTTCCGTTGTTCAATTTTGAGCGTCTCGATATATTATGCGCCTGAATCTGACATCCGAATTAAAAGTTATGACCATTTGAATTGCTCAAGAGCTTCCATTGTTCAATTTCGAGTGTCTCGATATATTATGAAGCTGAATCGGACCTCCGTGTGAAAAGTTATCACCATTTGAATTTCTCGAGAGCTTCCGCTGTTCATTTTCGAGCGTCTCGATATATTATGCGCCTGAATCTGACCTCCGTGTGAAAAGTTATGACCATTTGAATTTCTCGAGAGCTTCCGATGTTCAATTTCGAACGTCTTTATATATTATGCGACTGAATCGGACCTCCTTGTGAAAAGTTATGACCATTTTAATTTCTCAAGAGCTTCCGTTGTTCAATTTTGAGCGTCTCTAAATGTGATGCGCCTAAATCAGACATCCGAGTTAAAAGTTATGACCATTTGAATTTCTCGAGATCTTCCGTTGTTCAATTTCGTGCTTCTCGATATATTATGCCCCTGAATCGGACCTCCGAGTGAAAAGTAACGATCATTTGAATTTCACGAGAGCTACCGTTGTACAATTTTGCGCGTCTCGATATATTATGCGCCTGAATATGACCTCCGTGTGAAATGTTATGACCATTTGAATTTCTCGAGAGCTTCCGTTGTTCAATTCCGAGCGTCTCTATATGTGATGCGCCTAAATTAGACATCCGAGTTAAAAGTTATGACCATTTGAATTTCTCGAGAGATTCCGATGTTCAATTTCGAGCGTCTCGATATTTTATGCGCCTGAATCTCACCTCCATGCGAAAAGTTATGACCATTTGAATTTCTCGAGAGCTTCCGTTGTTCAATTTTGAGCGTCTCGATATATTATGCGCCTGAATCTATCATCCGAATTAAAAGTTATGACCATTTGAATTGCTCAAGAGCTTCCATTGTTCAATTTCGAGTGTCTCGATATATTATGAGGCTGAATCGGACCTACGTGTGAAAAGTTATCACCATTTGAATTTCTCGAGAGCTTCCGCTGTTCATTTTCGAGCGTCTCGATATATTATGCGCCTGAATCTGACCTCCGTGTGAAAAGTTATGACCATTTGAATTTCTCGAGAGCTTCCGATGTTCAATTTCGAGCGTCTTTATATATTATGCGACTGAATCGGACCTCATTGTGAAAAGTTATGACCATTTTAATTTCTCAAGAGCTTCCGTTATTCAATTTTGAGCGTCTCTAAATGTGATGCGCCTAAATCAGACATCCGAGTTAAAAGTTATGACCATTTGAATTTCTCGAGATCTTCCGTTGTTCAATTTCGTGCATCTCGATATATTATGCGCCTGAATCAGACCTCCGAGTGAAAAGTAATGATCATTTGAATTTCTCGAGAGCTACCGTTGTACAATTTTGCGCGTCTCGATATATTATGCGCCTGAATCTGACCTCCGTGTGAAAAGTTATGACCATTTGAATTTCTCGAGAGCTTCCGATGTTCAATTTCGAGCGCCTTTATATATTATGCGACTGAATCTGACCTCCTTGTGAAAAGTTATGACCATTTTAATTTCTCAAGAGCTTCCGTTGTTCAATTTTGAGCGTCTCTAAATGTGATGCGCCAAATCAGACATCCGAGTTAAAAGTTATGACCATTTGAATTTCTCGAGATCTTCCGTTGTTCAATTTCGTGCTTCTCGATATATTATGCGCCTGAATCGGACCTCCGAGTGAAAAGTAATGATCATTTGAATTTCTCGAGAGCTACCGTTGTACAATTTTGCGCGTCTCGATATATTATGCGCCTGAATCTGACCTCCGTGTGAAATGTTATGACCATTTGAATATCTCGAGAGCTTCCGTTGTTCAATTTCGAGCGTCTCTATATGTTATGCGCCTAAATTAGACATCCGACTTAAAAGTTATGACCATTTGAATTGCTCAAGAGCTTCCATTATTCAATTTCGAGTGTCTCGATATATTATGAGGCTGAATCGGACCTACGTGTGAAAAGTTATCACCATTTGAATTTCTCGAGAGCTTCCGCTATTCATTTTCGAGCGTCTCGATATATTATGCGCCTGAATCTGACCTCCGTGTGAAAAGTTATGACCATTTGAATTTCTCAAGAGCTTCGTGTGAAAAGTTATGACCATTTGAATTTCTCGAGAGCTTCCGATGTTCAATTTCGAGTGTCTCGATATATTATGAGGCTGAATCGGGCCTCCGTGTGAAAAGTTATCACCATTTGAATTTCTCGAGAGCTTCCGCTGTACAATTTCGAGAGTCTCGATATATTATGCGCCTGAATCGGACCTCCGAGTGTAAAGTTATCACCATTTGAATTTTCGAGAGCTTCCGCTGATCATTTTCGAGCGTCTCGATATATTATGCGCCTGAATAGGACCCCGAGTGAAAAGTTATGACCATTTGAATTTCTCTAGAGCTTCCGATGTTCAATTTCGAGCGTCTTTATATATTATGCGACTGAATCGGACCTCCTTGTGAAAAAGTTATGACCATTTTAATTTCTCAAGAGCTTCCGTTGTTCAATTTTGAGCGTCTCTAAATGTGATGCGCCTAAATCAGACATCCGAGTTAAAAGTTATGACCATTTGAATTTCTCGATATCTTCCGTTGTTCAATTTCGTGCTTCTCGATATATTATGCGCCTGAATCGGACCTCCGAGTGAAAAGTAATGATCATTTGAATTTCTCGAGAGCTACCGTTGTACAATTTTGCGCGTCTCGATATATTATGCGCCTGAATCTGACCTCCGTGTGAAATGTTATGACCATTTGAATATCTCGAGAGCTTCCGTTGTTCAATTTCGAGCGTCTCTATATGTGATGCGCCTAAATTTGACATCCGAGTTAAAAGTTATGACCTTTTGAATTTCTCGAGAGATTCCGATGTTCAATTTCGAGCGTCTCGATATTTTATGCGCCTGAATCTCACCTCCGTGTGAAAGTTATGACATTTGAATTTCTCGAGAGTTTTCGTTGTTCAATTTGAGCGTCTCGATATATTATGCGCCTGAATCTGACATCCGAATTAAAAGTTATGACCATTTGAATTTCTCGAGAGCTTCCATTGTTCAATTTCGAGTGTCTCGATATATTATGAGGCTGAATCGGACCTCCGTGTGAAAAGTTATCACCATTTTGAATTTCTCGAGAGCTTCCGCTGCTCATTTTCGAGCGTCTCGATATATTATGCGCCTTAATATGACCTCCGTGTGAAA
>NW_021144357.1:0-11426 GCF_004193775.1 Glycine soja
GTAGCGCTGTTCGCCAATTCTCCATTCTCCACTTTTTTCGAGCCCCATGAATGTCACTGCCTAGCGTTGTTCATGTGTCCTCCACCTACGAGTCTGGAGCCCTGCGAAGTTATTGCTGTAGCGCTGTTCGCCAATTCTCCATTCTCCACTTTTTTTCGTAGCCCCAAGACTGTCACTGCCTAGCGCTGTTCATGTGTCCTCCACCTACGATCTGGAGCCCCGCGAAGTTATTGCGTAGCGCTGTTCGCCAATTCTCCATTCTCCACTTTTTTTGGAGCCCATGAATGTCATGCCTAGCGTGTTCATGTGTCCTCCACCTACGAGTCTGGAGCCCCGCGAAGTTATTGCGTAGCGCTGTTCGCCAATTCTCCATTCTCCACTTTTTTCCGAGCCCCATGACTGTCATTGCCTAGCGTGTTCATGTGTCCTCCACCTACGAGTCTGGAGCCCCGCGAAGTTATTGCGTAGCGCTGTTCGCCAATTCTCCATTCTCCACTTTTTTTCGAGCCCCATGATGTCATTGCCTAGCGTGTTCATGTGTCCTCCACCTACGAGTCTGGAGCCCCGCGAAGTTATTGCGTAGCGCTGTTCGCCAATTCTCCATTCTCCACTTTTTTTCCGAGCCCCATGACTGTCATTGCCTAGCGTGTTCATGTGTCCTCCACCTACGAGTCTGGAGGCCCGCAAAGTTATTGCGTAGCGCTGTTCGCCAATTCTCCATTCTCCACTTTTTTTCGGAGCCCCAAGAATGTCACTGCCTAGCGCTGTTCATGTGTCCTCCACCTACGAGTCTGGAGCCCCGCGAAGTTATTGCGTAGCGCTGTTCGCCAATTCTCCATTCTCACTTTTTTTTCGGAGCCCCATGAATGTCATTGCTAGCGCTGTTCATGTGTCCTCCACCTACGAGTCTGGAGCCCCGCGAAGTTATTGCGTAGCGCTGTTCGCCAATTCTCCATTCTCCACTTTTTTTCCGAGCCCATGAATGTCATTGCCTAGCGCTGTTCATGTGTCCTCCACCTACGAGTCTGGAGCCCCGCGAAGTTATTGCGTAGCGCTGTTCGCCAATTCTCCATTCTCCACTTTTTTTGGAGCCCCTATGAATGTCATTGCCTAGCGTGTTCATGTGTCCTCCACCTCGAGTCTGGAGCCCCGCGAAGTTATTGCGTAGCGTTGTTCGCCAATTCTCCATTCTCCACTTTTTTCGGAGCCCATGAATGTCATGCCTAGCGTGTTCATGTGTCCTCCACCTACGAGTCTAGAGCCCCGCGAAGTTATTGCGTAGCGATGTTCGCCAATTCTCCATTCTCCACTTTTTTTCGAGCCCCATGAATGTCATTGCCTAGCTGTTCATGTGTCCTCCACCTACGAGTCTAGAGCCCGCGAAGTTATTGCGTAGCGATGTTCGCCAATTCTCCATTCTCCACTTTTTTTCGTAGCCCCAAGAATGTCACTGCCTAGCGCTATTCATGTGTCCTCCACCTACGAGTCTGGAGCCCCGCGAAGTTATTGCGTAGCGCTGTTCGCCAATTCTCCATTCTCCACTTTTTTCGGAGCCCATGAATGTCATTGCCTAGGCTTTCATGTGTCCTCCACCTACGAGTCTGGAGCCCCGCGAAGTTATTGCGTAGCGCTGTTCGCCAATTCTCCATTCTCCACTTTTTTCGGAGCCCATGAATGTCATTGCCTAGCGCTGTTCATGTGTCCTCCACCTACGAGTCTAGAGCCCCGCGAAGTTATTGCGTAGCGCTGTTGCCAATTCTCCATTCTCCACTTTTTTTCGAGCCCCATGAATGTCACTGCCAAGCGTGTTCATGTGTCCTCAACCTACGAGTCTGGAGCCCCGCGAAGTTATTGCGTAGCGATGTTCGCCAATTCTCCATTCTCCACTTTTTTTCGTAGCCCCAAGAATGTCATTGCCTAGCGCTATTCATGTGTCCCCACCTACGAGTCTGGAGCCCCGCGAAGTTATTGCGTAGCGCTGTTCGCCAATTCTCCATTCTCCACTTTTTTTCGAGCCCCATGAATGTCATGCCTAGGCTGTTCATGTGTCCTCCACCTACGAGTCTGGAGCCCCGCGAAGTTATTGCGTAGCGCTGTTCGCATATTCTCCATTCTCTACTTTTTTTCGAAGCCCCATGAATGTCATTGCCTAGCGCTGTTCATGTGTCCTCCACCTACGAGTCTGAGCCCCGCGAAGTTATTGCGTAGCGCTGTTCGCCAATTCTCCATTCTCCACTTTTTTTCGGAGCCCCATGATGTCACTGCCTAGCGCTGTTCATGTGTCCTCCACCTACGAGTCTGGAGCCCCGCGAAGTTATTGCGTAGCGCTGTTCGCCAATTCTCCATTCTCCACTTTTTTCGAGCCCCATGAATGTCATTGCCTAGCGCTGTTCATGTGTCCTCCACCTACGAGTCTGGAGCCCCGCGAAGTTATTGCGTAGCGCTGTTCGCCAATTCTCCATTCTCCACTTTTTTTCGGAGCCCCATGAATGTCATTGCCTAGCGCTGTTCATGTGTCCTCCACCTACGAGTCTGGAGCCCCGCGAAGTTATTGCGTAGCGCTGTTCGCCAATTCTCCATTCTCCACTTTTTTCGGAGCCCTATGAATGTCATTGCCTAGCGCTGTTCATGTGTCCTCCACCTACGAGTCTGGAGCCCCGCGAAGTTATTGCGTAGCGCTGTTCGCCAATTCTCCATTCTCCACTTTTTTTCGGAGCCCCATGAATGTCATTGCCTAGCGTGTTCATGTGTCCTCCACCTACGAGTCTGGAGCCCCGCGAAGTTATTGCGTAGCGCTGTTCGCCAATTTTCCATTCTCCACTTTTTTTCGGAGCCCCATGAATGTCATTTCCTAGCGCTGTTCATGTGTCCTCCACCTACGAGTCTCGAGCCCCGCGAAGTTATTGCGTAGCGCTTTTCGCCAATTCTCCATTCTCCACTTTTTTTCGGAGCCCCATGAATGTCATTGCCTAGCGCTGTTCATGTGTCCTCCACCTACGAGTCTGGAGCCCCGCGAAGTTATTGCGTAGCGCTGTTCGCCAATTCTCCATTCTCCACTTTTTTTCGGAGCCCCATGAATGTCATTGCCTAGCGCTGTTCATGTGTCCTCCACCTACGAGTCTGGAGCCCCGCGAAGTTATTGCGTAGCGCTGTTCGCCAATTCTCCATTCTCCACTTTTTTTCGAGCCCCATGAATGTCATTGCCTAGCGCTGTTCATGCATCCTACACCAACGAGTTTGGAGCCCCGCGAAGTTATTGCGTACCGCTGTTCGACAATTCTCCATTCTTCACTTTTTTTCGGAGCCCCATGAATGTAATTGCCTAGCGCTGTGCATGTGTCCTCCACCTACGACTTTGGAGCCCCGCGAAGTTATTGCGTAGCGCTGTTCGCCAATTCTCCATTCTCCACTTTTTTTCGAGCCCCATGAATGTCATTGCCTAGCGCTGTTCATGTGTCCTCCACCTACGAGTCTGGAGCCCCGCGAAGTTATTGCGTAGCGCTGTTCGCCAATTCTCCATTCTCCACTTTTTTTCGAGCCCATGAATGTCATTGCCTAGCGTGTTCATGTGTCCTCCACCTACGAGTCTGGAGCCCCGCGAAGTTATTGCGTAGCGCTGTTCGCCAATTCTCCATTCTCCACTTTTTTTCGAGCCCCATGATGTCATTGCCTAGCGTGTTCATGTGTCCTCCACCTACGAGTCTGGAGCCCCGCGAAGTTATTGCGTAGCGCTGTTCGCCAATTCTCCATTCTCCACTTTTTTTCCGAGCCCCATGACTGTCACTGCCTAGCGTGTTCATGTGTCCTCCACCTACGAGTCTGGAGCCCCGCGAAGTTATTGCTAGCGCTGTTCGCCAATTCTCCATTCTCCACTTTTTTTCGAGCCCCATGAATGTCATTGCCTAGCGCTGTTCATGTGTCCTCCACCTACGAGTCTGGAGCCCCGCAAAGTTATTGTGTAGCGCTGTTCGCCAATTCTCCATTCTCCACTTTTTTTCGAGCCCCATGAATGTCACTGCCTAGCGCTGTTCATGTGTCCTCCACCTACGAGTCTGGAGCCCCGCGAAGTTATTGCTAGCGCTGTTCGCCAATTCTCCATTCTCCACTTTTTTTCGAAGCCCCATGAATGTCATTGCCTAGCGCTGTTCATGTGTCCTCCACCTACGAGTCTGGAGCCCCGCGAAGTTATTGCGTAGCGCTGTTCGCCAATTCTCCATTCTCCACTTTTTTCGGAGCCCATGAATGTCATTGCCTAGGCTGTTCATGTGTCCTCCACCTACGAGTCTGGAGCCCCGCGAAGTTATTGCGTAGCGCTGTTCGCCAATTCTCCATTCTCCACTTTTTTCGGAGCCCTATGAATGTCATTGCCTAGCGCTGTTCATATGTCCTCCACCTTCGAGTCTGGAGCCCCGCGAAGTTATTGCGTAGCGTTGTTCGCCAATTCTCCATTCTCCACTTTTTTTCGGAGCCCCATGAATGTCATTGCCTAGCGCTGTTCATGTGTCCTCCACCTACGAGTCTAGAGCCCCGCGAAGTTATTGCATAGCGTTGTTCGCCAATTCTCCATTCTCCACTTTTTTTCGGAGCCCCATGAATGTCATTGCCTAGCGCTGTTCATGTGTCCTCCACCTACGAGTCTGGAGCCCCGCGAAGTTATTGCGTAGCGCTGTTCGCCAATTCTCCATTCTCCACTTTTTTTCGAGCCCCATGAATGTCATTGCCTAGCGCTGTTCATGTGTCCTCCACCTACGAGTCTGGAGCCCCGCGAAGTTATTGCGTAGCGCTGTTCGCCAATTCTCCATCCTCGCCTTTTTTCGGAGCCCCATGAATGTCATTGCCTAGCGCTATTCATGCATCCTCCACCAACGAGTCTGGAGCCCCGCGAAGTTATTGCGTAGCTCTGTTCGCCAATTCTCCATTCTCCACTTTTTTTCGTAGCCCCAAGAATGTCATTGCCTAGCGCTGTTCATGTGTCCTCCATCTACGAGTCTTGAGCCCCGCGAAGTTATTGCGTAGCGCTGTTCGCCAATTTTCCATTCTCCACTTTTTTTCGAGCCCCATGAATGTCACTGCCTAGCGCTGTTCATGTGTCCTCACCTACGAGTCTGGAGCCCCGCGAAGTTATTGCGTAGCGCTGTTCGCCAATTCTCCATTCTCCACTTTTTTTCGAGCCCCAATGAATGTCATTGCCTAGCGCTGTTCATGTGTCCTCCACCTACGAGTCTGGAGCCCCGCGAAGTTATTGCGTAGCGCTGTTCGCCAATTCTCCATTCTCCACTTTTTTTCGAGCCCTATGAATGTCATTGCCTAGCGCTGTTCATGTGTCCTCCACCTTCGAGTCTGGAGCCCCGCGAAGTTATTGCGTAGCGCTGTTCGCCAATTCTCCATTCTCCACTTTTTTTCGAGCCCATGAATGTCATTGCCTAGCGCTGTTCATGTGTCCTCCACCTACGAGTCTGGAGCCCCGCGAAGTTATTGCGTAGCGCTGTTCGCCAATTCTCCATTCTCCACTTTTTTTCGAGCCCCATGAATGTCACTGCCTAGCGCTGTTCATGTGTCCTCCACCTACGAGTCTGGAGCCCCGCGAAGTTATTGCTAGCGCTGTTCGCCAATTCTCCATTCTCCACTTTTTTTCGAGCCCCATGACTGTCATTGCCTAGCGCTGTTCATGTGTCCTCCACCTACGAGTCTGGAGCCCCGCGAAGTTATTGCTAGCGCTGTTCGCCAATTCTCCATTCTCCACTTTTTTTCGAGCCCCATGAATGTCATTGCCTAGCGCTGTTCATGTGTCCTCCACCTACGAGTCTGGAGCCCCGCGAAGTTATTGCGTAGCGCTGTTCGCCAATTCTCCATTCTCCACTTTTTTTCGAGCCCCATGAATGTCATTGCCTAGGCTGTTCATGTGTCCTCCACCTACGAGTCTGGAGCCCGCAAGTTATTGCGTAGCGCTGTTCGCCAATTCTCCATTCTCCACTTTTTTTCGGAGCCCCAAGAATGTCACTGCCTAGCGCTGTTCATGTGTCCTCCACCTACGAGTCTGGAGCCCCGCGAAGTTATTGCATAGCGCTGTTCGCCAATTCTCCATTCTCCACTTTTTTTCCGAGCCCCATGAATGTCACTGCCTAGCGTTGTTCATGTGTCCTCCACCAACGAGTCTGGAGCCCCACGAAGTTATTGCGTAGCGCTTTTCGCCAATTCTCCATTCTCCACTTTTTTTCGGAGCCCATGAATGTCATTGCCTAGCTGTTCATGTGTCCTCCACTACGAGTCTGGAGCCCCGCGAAGTTATTGCGTAGCGCTGTTCGCCAATTCTCCATTCTCCACTTTTTTTCGGAGCCCCATGAATGTCATTGCCTAGCGCTGTTCATGTGTCCTCCACCTACGAGTCTGGAGCCCCGCGAAGTTATTGCGTAGCGCTGTTCGCCAATTCTCCATTCTCCACTTTTTATCGGAGCCCCATGAATGTCACTGCCTAGCGCTGTTCATGTGTCCTCACCTACGAGTCTGGAGCCCCGCGAAGTTATTGCGTAGCGCTGTTCGCCAATTCTCCATTCTCCACTTTTTTTCGAGCCCCATGAATGTCACTGCCTAGCGCTGTTCATGTGTCCTCCACCTACGAGTCTGGAGCCCCGCGAAGTTATTGCGTAGCGCTGTTCGCCAATTCTCCATTCTCCACTTTTTTGGGAGCCCCATGAATGTCATTGCCTAGCGTTGTTCATGTGTCCTCCACCTACGAGTCTGGAGCCCCGCGAAGTTATTGCGTAGCGCTTTTCGCCAATTCTCCATTCTCCTATTTTTTTCGGAGACCCATGAATGTCATTGCCTAGCGCTGTTCATGTATCCTCCACCTTCGAGTCTGAGCCCCGCGAAGTTATTGCGTAGCGCTGTTCGCCAATTCTCCATCCTCCACTTTTTTTCGGAGACCCATGAATGTCATTGCCTAGCGTTGTTCATGTGTCCTCCACCAACGAGTCTGGAGCCCCACGAAGTTATTGCGTAGCGCTTTTCGCCAATTCTCCATTCTCCTATTTTTTTCGGAGACCCATGAATGTCATTGCCTAGCGTTGTTCATGTGTCCTCCACCTACGAGTCTGGAGCCCCGCGAAGTTATTGCGTAGCGCTGTTCGCCAATTCTCCATTCTCCACTTTTTTTCGGAGCCCATGAATGTCATTGCCTAGCGTTGTTCATGTGTCCTCCACCTACGAGTCTGGAGCCCCGCGAAGTTATTGCGTAGCGCTATTCGCCAATTCTCCATTCTCCACTTTTTTTCGAGCCCCATGAATGTCATTGCCTAGCGCTGTTCATGTGTCCTCCACCTACGAGTCTGGAGCCCCGCGAAGTTATTGCGTAGCGCTGTTCGCCAATTCTCCATTCTCCACTTTTTTTCGGAGCCCCATGAATGTCATTGCCTAGCGCTGTTCATGTGTCCTCCACCTACGAGTCTGGAGCCCCGCGAAGTTATTGCGTAGCGCTGTTCGCCAATTCTCCATTCTCCACTTTTTTTCGAGCCCCATGAATGTCATTGCCTAGCGCTGTTCATGTGTCCTCCACCTACGAGTCTGGAGCCCCGCGAAGTTATTGCTAGCGCTGTTCGCCAATTCTCCATTCTCCACTTTTTTTCGGAGCCCCATGAATGTCATTGCCTAGCGCTGTTCATGTGTCCTCCACCTACGAGTCTAGAGCCCCGCGAAGTTATTGCGTAGCGCTGTTCGCCAATTCTCCATTCTCCACTTTTTTTCGGAGCCCCATGAATGTCACTGCCTAGCGTGTTCATGTGTCCTCCACCTACGAGTCTGGAGCCCCGCGAAGTTATTGCGTAGCGCTGTTCGCCAATTCTCCATTCTCCACTTTTTTTCGAGCCCCATGAATGTCATTGCCTAGCGTTTCATGTGTCTCCACCTACGAGTCTGGAGCCCCGCGAAGTTATTGCGTAGCGCTGTTCGCCAATTCTCCATTCTCCACTTTTTTTCGGAGCCCCATGAATGTCATTGCCTAGCGTTGTTCATGTGTCCTCCACCTACGAGTCTGGAGCCCCGCGAAGTTATTGCGTAGCGCTGTTCGCCAATTCTCCATTCTCCACTTTTTTTCGGAGCCCCATGAATGTCATTGCCTAGCGCTGTTCATGTGTCCTCCACCTACGAGTCTGGAGCCCCGCGAAGTTATTGCGTAGCGCTGTTCGCCAATTCTCCATTCTCCACTTTTTTTCGAGCCCCATGAATGTCATTGCCTAGCGCTGTTCATGTGTCCTCCACCTACGAGTCTGGAGCCCCGCGAAGTTATTGCGTAGCGCTGTTCGCCAATTCTCCATTCTCCACTTTTTTCGAGCCCCATGAATGTCATTGCCTAGCGCTGTTCATGTGTCCTCCACCTACGAGTCTCGAGCCCCGCGAAGTTATTGCGTAGCGCTTTTCGCCAATTCTCCATTCTCCATTTTTTTCGGAGCCCCATGAATGTCATTGCCTAGCGCTGTTCATGTGTCCTCCACCTACGAGTCTGGAGCCCCGCGAAGTTATTGCGTAGCGCTGTTCGCCAATTCTCCATCCTCGCCTTTTTTCGGATCCCCATGAATGTCATTGCATAGCGCAGTTCATGTATCCTCCACCAACGAGTTTGGAGCCCCGCGAAGTTATTGCGTAGCGCTGTTCGCCAATTCTCCATTCTCCACTTTTTTTCGGAGCCCCATGAATGTCACTGCCTAGCGTGTTCATGTGTCCTCACCTACGAGTCTGGAGCCCCGCGAAGTTATTGCGTAGCGCTGTTCGCCAATTCTCCATTCTCCACTTTTTTTCGAGCCCCATGAATGTCACTGCCTAGCGTGTTCATGTGTCCTCCACCTACGAGTCTGGAGCCCCGCGAAGTTATTGCGTAGCGCTGTTCGCCAATTCTCCATTCTCCACTTTTTTCGGAGCCCCATGAATGTTATTGCCTAGCGCTGTTCATGTGTCCTCCACCTACGAGTCTAGAGCCCCGCGAAGTTATTGCGCAGCGCTGTTCGCCAATTCTCCATTCTCCACTTTTTTTCGGAGCCCCATGAATGTCATTGCCTAGCGCTGTTCATGTGTCCTCCACGTACGAGTCTGGAGCCCCGCGAAGTTATTGCGTAGCGCTGTTCGCCAATTCTCCATTCTCCACTTTTTTTCGAGCCCCATGAATGTCACTGCCTAGCGTGTTCATGTGTCCTCCACCTACGAGTCTGGAGCCCCGCGAAGTTATTGCGTAGCGCTGTTCGCCAATTCTCCATTCTCCACTTTTTTTCGAGCCCCATGAATGTCATTGCCTAGCGCTGTTCATGTGTCCTCCACCTACGAGTCTGGAGCCCCGCGAAGTTATTGCGTAGCGCTGTTCGCCAATTCTCCATTCTCCACTTTTTTTCCGAGCCCCATGACTGTCACTGCCTAGCGTGTTCATGTGTCCTCACCTACGAGTCTGGAGCCCCGCAAGTTATTGCGTAGCGCTGTTCGCCAATTCTCCATTCTCCACTTTTTTTCGAGCCCCATGACTGTCACTGCCTAGCGCTGTTCATGTGTCCTCCACCTACGAGTCTGGAGCCCCGCGAAGTTATTGCGTAGCGCTGTTCGCCAATTCTCTATTCTCCACTTTTTTTCGGAGCCCCATGAATGTCATTGCCTAGCGTTGTTCATGTGTCCTCCACCTACGAGTCTGGAGCCCCGCGAAGTTATTGCGTAGCGCTGTTCGCCAATTCTCCATTCTCCACTTTTTTTCGAGCCCCATGAATGTCATTGCCTAGCGCTGTTCATGTGTCCTCCACCTACGAGTCTGGAGCCCCGCGAAGTTATTGCGTGCGCTGTTCGCCAATTCTCCATTCTCAACTTTTTTTCGGAGCCCCATGACTGTCATTGCCTATGCTGTTCATGTGTACTCCACCTACGAGTCTGTAGACCCGCAAAGTTATTGCTAGCGCTGTTCGCCAATTCTCCATTCTCCACTTTTTTTCGTAGCCCCAAGAATGTCACTGCCTAGCGCTGTTCATGTGTCCTCCACCTACGAGTCTGGAGCCCCGCGAAGTTATTGCGTAGCGCTGTTCGCCAATTCTCCATTCTCCACTTTTTTTCCGAGCCCCATGAATGTCACTGCCTAGGCTTTCATGTGTCCTCCACCTACGAGTCTGGAGCCCCGCGAAGTTATTGTGTAGCGCTGTTCGCCAATTCTCCATTCTCCACTTTTTTCCGAGCCCCATGAATGTCATTGCCTAGCTGTTCATGTGTCCTCCACCTACGAGTCTGGAGCCCCGCGAAGTTATTGCGTAGCGCTGTTCGCCAATTCTCCATTCTCCACTTTTTTCGGAGCCCATGAATGTCATTGCCTAGCGCTGTTCATGTGTCCTCCACCTTTGAGTCTGGAGCCCCGTGAAGTTAATGCGTAGCGCTGTTCGCCAATTCTCCATTCTCCACTTTTTTTCGGAGCCCCATGAATGTCATGCCAAGCGTTGTTCATGTGTCCTCCACCTACGAGTCTAGAGCCCCGCGAAGTTATTGCGTAGCGATGTTCGCCAATTCTCCATTCTCCACTTTTTTTCGTATCCCCAAGAATGTCACTGCCTAGCGCTATTAATGTGTCCACCACCTACGAGTCTGGAGCCCCGCGAAGTTATTGCGTAGCGCTGTTCGCCAATTCTCCATTCTCCACTTTTTTTCGAGCCCCATGAATGTCCTTGCCTAGTGCTATTCGTGTGTCCTCCACCTACGAGTCTGGAGCCCCGCGAAGTTATTTTGTAGCGCTGTTCGCCAATTCTCCATTCTCCACTTTTTTTCGTAGCCCCAATAATGTCATTGCCTAGCGCTGTTCATGTGTCCTCCACCATCGAGTCTGGAGCCCCGCAAAGTTATTGCGTAGCGCTGTTCACCAATTCTCCATTCTCCACTTTTTTTCCGAGCCCGATGAATGTCATTGCCTAGCGCTGTTCATGTGTCCTCCACCTACGAGTCTGGAGCCCCGCGAAGTTATTGCGTAGCGCTGTTCGCCAATTCTCCATTCTCCACTTTTTTCGTAGCCCCAATGAATGTCACTGCCTAGCGTGTTCATGTGTCCTCCACCTACGAGTCTGGAGCCCCGCGAAGTTATTGTAGCGCTGTTCGCCAATTCTCCATTCTCCACTTTTTTTCGAGCCCCATGACTGTCACTGCCTAGCGTGTTCATGTGTCCTCCACCTACGAGTCTGGAGCCCCGCGAAGTTATTGCGTAGCGCTGTTCGCCAATTCTCCATTCTCCACTTTTTTTCGAGCCCCATGACTGTCATGCCTAGTGCTGTTCATGTGTCCTCCACCTACGAGTCTGGTAGCCCCGCGAAGTTATTTGTAGCGCTGTTCGCCAATTCTCCATTCTCCACTTTTTTTCGTAGCCCCATGAATGTCATTGCCTAGCGCTGTTCATGTGTCCTCCACCTACGAGTCTGGAGCCCCGCGAA
>NW_021144358.1:0-11658 GCF_004193775.1 Glycine soja
GACGGTGAAGAACACGTTGGAGAATGGAGAATCCAATCGGGAAATAACAAAGATCAATTTCCCAGTCAAGAGGGTCCGCTCTTGACGGTGAGAACAATTGGAGAATGGAGGAATCCAATCGGGAAAATAACAAAGATCACATTTCCCAGTCATAGGGTCGCTCTTGACGGTGAAGAACAATTGGAGAATGGAGGAGTCCAAGTCGGGAAATAAAAAGATCACATTTCCCAGTCAAGAAGGGTCCGCTCTTGACGTGAAGAACCATTGGAGAATGGAGGAATCCAATCGGGAAAATAACAAAGATCACATTTCCCAGTCAAGAGGGTCCGCTCTTGACGGTGAAGAACACATTGGAGAATGGAGGAATCCAATCGGGAAAATAACAAAGATCACATTTCCCAGTCAGAGGGTCCGCTCTTGACGGTGAAGAACACATTGGAGAATGGAGGAATCCAATCGGGAAAATAACAAAGATCACATTTCCCAGTCAAGAGGGTCGCTCTTGACGGTGAAGAACACATTGGAGAATGGAGGAATCCAATCGGGAAAATAACAAAGATCACATTTCCCAGTCAAGAGGGTCCGCTCTTGACGGTGAAGAACACATTGGAGAATGGAGGATCCAATCGGGAAAATAACAAAGATCACATTTCCCAGTCAAGAGGGTCCGCTCTTGACGGTGAAGAACACATTGGAGAATGGAGGAATCCAATCGGGAAAATAACAAAGATCACATTTCCCAGTCAAGAGGGTCCGCTCTTGACGGTGAAGAACACATTGGAGAATGGAGGAATCCAATCGGGAAAATAACAAAGATCACATTTCCCAGTCAAGAGGGTCCGCTCTTGACGGTGAAGAACACATTGGAGAATGGAGGAATCCAATCGGGAAAATAACAAAGATCACATTTCCCAGTCAAGAGGGTCCGCTCTTGACGGTGAAGAACACATTGGAGAATGGAGGAATCCAATCGGGAAAATAACAAAGATCACATTTCCCAGTCAAGAGGGTCCGCTCTTGACGGTGAAGAACACATTGGAGAATGGAGGAATCCAATCGGGAAAATAACAAAGATCACATTTCCCAGTCAAGAGGGTCCGCTCTTGACGGTGAAGAACACATTGGAGAATGGAGGAATCCAATCGGGAAAATAACAAAGATCACATTTCCCAGTCAAGAGGGTCCGCTCTTGACGGTGAAGAACACATTGGAGAATGGAGGAATCCAATCGGGAAAATAACAAAGATCACATTTCCCAGTCAAGAGGGTCCGCTCTTGACGGTGAAGAACACATTGGAGAATGGAGGAATCCAATCGGGAAAATAACAAAGATCACATTTCCCAGTCAAGAGGGTCCGCTCTTGACGGTGAAGAACACATTGGAGAATGGAGGAATCCAATCGGGAAAATAACAAAGATCACATTTCCCAGTCAAGAGGGTCCGCTCTTGACGGTGAAGAACACATTGGAGAATGGAGGAATCCAATCGGGAAAATAACAAAGATCACATTTCCCAGTCAAGAGGGTCCGCTCTTGACGGTGAAGAACACATTGGAGAATGGAGGAATCCAATCGGGAAAATAACAAAGATCACATTTCCCAGTCAAGAGGGTCCGCTCTTGACGGTGAAGAACACATTGGAGAATGGAGGAATCCAATCGGGAAAATAACAAAGATCACATTTCCCAGTCAAGAGGGTCCGCTCTTGACGGTGAAGAACACATTGGAGAATGGAGGAATCCAATCGGGAAAATAACAAAGATCACATTTCCCAGTCAAGAGGGTCCGCTCTTGACGGTGAAGAACACATTGGAGAATGGAGGAATCCAATCGGGAAAATAACAAAGATCACATTTCCCAGTCAAGAGGGTCCGCTCTTGACGGTGAAGAACACATTGGAGAATGGAGGAATCCAATCGGGAAAATAACAAAGATCACATTTCCCAGTCAAGAGGGTCCGCTCTTGACGGTGAAGAACACATTGGAGAATGGAGGAATCCAATCGGGAAAATAACAAAGATCACATTTCCCAGTCAAGAGGGTCCGCTCTTGACGGTGAAGAACACATTGGAGAATGGAGGAATCCAATCGGGAAAATAACAAAGATCACATTTCCCAGTCAAGAGGGTCCGCTCTTGACGGTGAAGAACACATTGGAGAATGGAGGAATCCAATCGGGAAAATAACAAAGATCACATTTCCCAGTCAAGAGGGTCCGCTCTTGACGGTGAAGAACACATTGGAGAATGGAGGAATCCAATCGGGAAAATAACAAAGATCACATTTCCCAGTCAAGAGGGTCCGCTCTTGACGGTGAAGAACACATTGGAGAATGGAGGAATCCAATCGGGAAAATAACAAAGATCACATTTCCCAGTCAAGAGGGTCCGCTCTTGACGGTGAAGAACACATTGGAGAATGGAGGAATCCAATCGGGAAAATAACAAAGATCACATTTCCCAGTCAAGAGGGTCCGCTCTTGACGGTGAAGAACACATTGGAGAATGGAGGAATCCAATCGGGAAAATAACAAAGATCACATTTCCCAGTCAAGAGGGTCCGCTCTTGACGGTGAAGAACACATTGGAGAATGGAGGAATCCAATCGGGAAAATAACAAAGATCACATTTCCCAGTCAAGAGGGTCCGCTCTTGACGGTGAAGAACACATTGGAGAATGGAGGAATCCAATCGGGAAAATAACAAAGATCACATTTCCCAGTCAAGAGGGTCCGCTCTTGACGGTGAAGAACACATTGGAGAATGGAGGAATCCAATCGGGAAAATAACAAAGATCACATTTCCCAGTCAAGAGGGTCCGCTCTTGACGGTGAAGAACACATTGGAGAATGGAGGAATCCAATCGGGAAAATAACAAAGATCACATTTCCCAGTCAAGAGGGTCCGCTCTTGACGGTGAAGAACACATTGGAGAATGGAGGAATCCAATCGGGAAAATAACAAAGATCACATTTCCCAGTCAAGAGGGTCCGCTCTTGACGGTGAAGAACACATTGGAGAATGGAGGAATCCAATCGGGAAAATAACAAAGATCACATTTCCCAGTCAAGAGGGTCCGCTCTTGACGGTGAAGAACACATTGGAGAATGGAGGAATCCAATCGGGAAAATAACAAAGATCACATTTCCCAGTCAAGAGGGTCCGCTCTTGACGGTGAAGAACACATTGGAGAATGGAGGAATCCAATCGGGAAAATAACAAAGATCACATTTCCCAGTCAAGAGGGTCCGCTCTTGACGGTGAAGAACACATTGGAGAATGGAGGAATCCAATCGGGAAAATAACAAAGATCACATTTCCCAGTCAAGAGGGTCCGCTCTTGACGGTGAAGAACACATTGGAGAATGGAGGAATCCAATCGGGAAAATAACAAAGATCACATTTCCCAGTCAAGAGGGTCCGCTCTTGACGGTGAAGAACACATTGGAGAATGGAGGAATCCAATCGGGAAAATAACAAAGATCACATTTCCCAGTCAAGAGGGTCCGCTCTTGACGGTGAAGAACACATTGGAGAATGGAGGAATCCAATCGGGAAAATAACAAAGATCACATTTCCCAGTCAAGAGGGTCCGCTCTTGACGGTGAAGAACACATTGGAGAATGGAGGAATCCAATCGGGAAAATAACAAAGATCACATTTCCCAGTCAAGAGGGTCCGCTCTTGACGGTGAAGAACACATTGGAGAATGGAGGATTCAATCGGGAAAATAACAAAGATCACATTTCCCAGTCAAGAGGGTCCGCTCTTGACGGTGAAGAACACATTGGAGAATGGAGGATTCAATCGGGAAAATAACAAAGATCACATTTCCCAGTCAAGAGGGTCCGCTCTTGACGGTGAAGAACACATTGGAGAATGGAGGAATCCAATCGGGAAAATAACAAAGATCACATTTCCCAGTCAAGAGGGTCCGCTCTTGACGGTGAAGAACACATTGGAGAATGGAGGAATCCAATCGGGAAAATAACAAAGATCACATTTCCCAGTCAAGAGGGTCCGCTCTTGACGGTGAAGAACACATTGGAGAATGGAGGAATCCAATCGGGAAAATAACAAAGATCACATTTCCCAGTCAAGAGGGTCCGCTCTTGACGGTGAAGAACACATTGGAGAATGGAGGAATCCAATCGGGAAAATAACAAAGATCACATTTCCCAGTCAAGAGGGTCCGCTCTTGACGGTGAAGAACACATTGGAGAATGGAGGAATCCAATCGGGAAAATAACAAAGATCACATTTCCCAGTCAAGAGGGTCCGCTCTTGACGGTGAAGAACACATTGGAGAATGGAGGAATCCAATCGGGAAAATAACAAAGATCACATTTCCCAGTCAAGAGGGTCCGCTCTTGACGGTGAAGAACACATTGGAGAATGGAGGAATCCAATCGGGAAAATAACAAAGATCACATTTCCCAGTCAAGAGGGTCCGCTCTTGACGGTGAAGAACACATTGGAGAATGGAGGAATCCAATCGGGAAAATAACAAAGATCACATTTCCCAGTCAAGAGGGTCCGCTCTTGACGGTGAAGAACACATTGGAGAATGGAGGAATCCAATCGGGAAAATAACAAAGATCACATTTCCCAGTCAAGAGGGTCCGCTCTTGACGGTGAAGAACACATTGGAGAATGGAGGAATCCAATCGGGAAAATAACAAAGATCACATTTCCCAGTCAAGAGGGTCCGCTCTTGACGGTGAAGAACACATTGGAGAATGGAGGAATCCAATCGGGAAAATAACAAAGATCACATTTCCCAGTCAAGAGGGTCCGCTCTTGACGGTGAAGAACACATTGGAGAATGGAGGAATCCAATCGGGAAAATAACAAAGATCACATTTCCCAGTCAAGAGGGTCCGCTCTTGACGGTGAAGAACACATTGGAGAATGGAGGAATCCAATCGGGAAAATAACAAAGATCACATTTCCCAGTCAAGAGGGTCCGCTCTTGACGGTGAAGAACACATTGGAGAATGGAGGAATCCAATCGGGAAAATAACAAAGATCACATTTCCCAGTCAAGAGGGTCCGCTCTTGACGGTGAAGAACACATTGGAGAATGGAGGAATCCAATCGGGAAAATAACAAAGATCACATTTCCCAGTCAAGAGGGTCCGCTCTTGACGGTGAAGAACACATTGGAGAATGGAGGAATCCAATCGGGAAAATAACAAAGATCACATTTCCCAGTCAAGAGGGTCCGCTCTTGACGGTGAAGAACACATTGGAGAATGGAGGAATCCAATCGGGAAAATAACAAAGATCACATTTCCCAGTCAAGAGGGTCCGCTCTTGACGGTGAAGAACACATTGGAGAATGGAGGAATCCAATCGGGAAAATAACAAAGATCACATTTCCCAGTCAAGAGGGTCCGCTCTTGACGGTGAAGAACACATTGGAGAATGGAGGAATCCAATCGGGAAAATAACAAAGATCACATTTCCCAGTCAAGAGGGTCCGCTCTTGACGGTGAAGAACACATTGGAGAATGGAGGAATCCAATCGGGAAAATAACAAAGATCACATTTCCCAGTCAAGAGGGTCCGCTCTTGACGGTGAAGAACACATTGGAGAATGGAGGAATCCAATCGGGAAAATAACAAAGATCACATTTCCCAGTCAAGAGGGTCCGCTCTTGACGGTGAAGAACACATTGGAGAATGGAGGAATCCAATCGGGAAAATAACAAAGATCACATTTCCCAGTCAAGAGGGTCCGCTCTTGACGGTGAAGAACACATTGGAGAATGGAGGAATCCAATCGGGAAAATAACAAAGATCACATTTCCCAGTCAAGAGGGTCCGCTCTTGACGGTGAAGAACACATTGGAGAATGGAGGAATCCAATCGGGAAAATAACAAAGATCACATTTCCCAGTCAAGAGGGTCCGCTCTTGACGGTGAAGAACACATTGGAGAATGGAGGAATCCAATCGGGAAAATAACAAAGATCACATTTCCCAGTCAAGAGGGTCCGCTCTTGACGGTGAAGAACACATTGGAGAATGGAGGAATCCAATCGGGAAAATAACAAAGATCACATTTCCCAGTCAAGAGGGTCCGCTCTTGACGGTGAAGAACACATTGGAGAATGGAGGAATCCAATCGGGAAAATAACAAAGATCACATTTCCCAGTCAAGAGGGTCCGCTCTTGACGGTGAAGAACACATTGGAGAATGGAGGAATCCAATCGGGAAAATAACAAAGATCACATTTCCCAGTCAAGAGGGTCCGCTCTTGACGGTGAAGAACACATTGGAGAATGGAGGAATCCAATCGGGAAAATAACAAAGATCACATTTCCCAGTCAAGAGGGTCCGCTCTTGACGGTGAAGAACACATTGGAGAATGGAGGAATCCAATCGGGAAAATAACAAAGATCACATTTCCCAGTCAAGAGGGTCCGCTCTTGACGGTGAAGAACACATTGGAGAATGGAGGAATCCAATCGGGAAAATAACAAAGATCACATTTCCCAGTCAAGAGGGTCCGCTCTTGACGGTGAAGAACACATTGGAGAATGGAGGAATCCAATCGGGAAAATAACAAAGATCACATTTCCCAGTCAAGAGGGTCCGCTCTTGACGGTGAAGAACACATTGGAGAATGGAGGAATCCAATCGGGAAAATAACAAAGATCACATTTCCCAGTCAAGAGGGTCCGCTCTTGACGGTGAAGAACACATTGGAGAATGGAGGAATCCAATCGGGAAAATAACAAAGATCACATTTCCCAGTCAAGAGGGTCCGCTCTTGACGGTGAAGAACACATTGGAGAATGGAGGAATCCAATCGGGAAAATAACAAAGATCACATTTCCCAGTCAAGAGGGTCCGCTCTTGACGGTGAAGAACACATTGGAGAATGGAGGAATCCAATCGGGAAAATAACAAAGATCACATTTCCCAGTCAAGAGGGTCCGCTCTTGACGGTGAAGAACACATTGGAGAATGGAGGAATCCAATCGGGAAAATAACAAAGATCACATTTCCCAGTCAAGAGGGTCCGCTCTTGACGGTGAAGAACACATTGGAGAATGGAGGAATCCAATCGGGAAAATAACAAAGATCACATTTCCCAGTCAAGAGGGTCCGCTCTTGACGGTGAAGAACACATTGGAGAATGGAGGAATCCAATCGGGAAAATAACAAAGATCACATTTCCCAGTCAAGAGGGTCCGCTCTTGACGGTGAAGAACACATTGGAGAATGGAGGAATCCAATCGGGAAAATAACAAAGATCACATTTCCCAGTCAAGAGGGTCCGCTCTTGACGGTGAAGAACACATTGGAGAATGGAGGAATCCAATCGGGAAAATAACAAAGATCACATTTCCCAGTCAAGAGGGTCCGCTCTTGACGGTGAAGAACACATTGGAGAATGGAGGAATCCAATCGGGAAAATAACAAAGATCACATTTCCCAGTCAAGAGGGTCCGCTCTTGACGGTGAAGAACACATTGGAGAATGGAGGAATCCAATCGGGAAAATAACAAAGATCACATTTCCCAGTCAAGAGGGTCCGCTCTTGACGGTGAAGAACACATTGGAGAATGGAGGAATCCAATCGGGAAAATAACAAAGATCACATTTCCCAGTCAAGAGGGTCCGCTCTTGACGGTGAAGAACACATTGGAGAATGGAGGAATCCAATCGGGAAAATAACAAAGATCACATTTCCCAGTCAAGAGGGTCCGCTCTTGACGGTGAAGAACACATTGGAGAATGGAGGAATCCAATCGGGAAAATAACAAAGATCACATTTCCCAGTCAAGAGGGTCCGCTCTTGACGGTGAAGAACACATTGGAGAATGGAGGAATCCAATCGGGAAAATAACAAAGATCACATTTCCCAGTCAAGAGGGTCCGCTCTTGACGGTGAAGAACACATTGGAGAATGGAGGAATCCAATCGGGAAAATAACAAAGATCACATTTCCCAGTCAAGAGGGTCCGCTCTTGACGGTGAAGAACACATTGGAGAATGGAGGAATCCAATCGGGAAAATAACAAAGATCACATTTCCCAGTCAAGAGGGTCCGCTCTTGACGGTGAAGAACACATTGGAGAATGGAGGAATCCAATCGGGAAAATAACAAAGATCACATTTCCCAGTCAAGAGGGTCCGCTCTTGACGGTGAAGAACACATTGGAGAATGGAGGAATCCAATCGGGAAAATAACAAAGATCACATTTCCCAGTCAAGAGGGTCCGCTCTTGACGGTGAAGAACACATTGGAGAATGGAGGAATCCAATCGGGAAAATAACAAAGATCACATTTCCCAGTCAAGAGGGTCCGCTCTTGACGGTGAAGAACACATTGGAGAATGGAGGAATCCAATCGGGAAAATAACAAAGATCACATTTCCCAGTCAAGAGGGTCCGCTCTTGACGGTGAAGAACACATTGGAGAATGGAGGAATCAATCGGGAAAATAACAAAGATCACATTTCCCAGTCAAGAGGGTCCGCTCTTGACGGTGAAGAACACATTGGAGAATGGAGGAATCCAATCGGGAAAATAACAAAGATCACATTTCCCAGTCAAGAGGGTCCGCTCTTGACGGTGAAGAACACATTGGAGAATGGAGGAATCCAATCGGGAAAATAACAAAGATCACATTTCCCAGTCAAGAGGGTCCGCTCTTGACGGTGAAGAACACATTGGAGAATGGAGGAATCCAATCGGGAAAATAACAAAGATCACATTTCCCAGTCAAGAGGGTCCGCTCTTGACGGTGAAGAACACATTGGAGAATGGAGGAATCCAATCGGGAAAATAACAAAGATCACATTTCCCAGTCAAGAGGGTCCGCTCTTGACGGTGAAGAACACATTGGAGAATGGAGGAATCCAATCGGGAAAATAACAAAGATCACATTTCCCAGTCAAGAGGGTCCGCTCTTGACGGTGAAGAACACATTGGAGAATGGAGGAATCCAATCGGGAAAATAACAAAGATCACATTTCCCAGTCAAGAGGGTCCGCTCTTGACGGTGAAGAACACATTGGAGAATGGAGGAATCCAATCGGGAAAATAACAAAGATCACATTTCCCAGTCAAGAGGGTCCGCTCTTGACGGTGAAGAACACATTGGAGAATGGAGGAATCCAATCGGGAAAATAACAAAGATCACATTTCCCAGTCAAGAGGGTCCGCTCTTGACGGTGAAGAACACATTGGAGAATGGAGGAATCCAATCGGGAAAATAACAAAGATCACATTTCCCAGTCAAGAGGGTCCGCTCTTGACGGTGAAGAACACATTGGAGAATGGAGGAATCCAATCGGGAAAATAACAAAGATCACATTTCCCAGTCAAGAGGGTCCGCTCTTGACGGTGAAGAACACATTGGAGAATGGAGGAATCCAATCGGGAAAATAACAAAGATCACATTTCCCAGTCAAGAGGGTCCGCTCTTGACGGTGAAGAACACATTGGAGAATGGAGGAATCCAATCGGGAAAATAACAAAGATCACATTTCCCAGTCAAGAGGGTCCGCTCTTGACGGTGAAGAACACATTGGAGAATGGAGGAATCCAATCGGGAAAATAACAAAGATCACATTTCCCAGTCAAGAGGGTCCGCTCTTGACGGTGAAGAACACATTGGAGAATGGAGGAATCCAATCGGGAAAATAACAAAGATCACATTTCCCAGTCAAGAGGGTCCGCTCTTGACGGTGAAGAACACATTGGAGAATGGAGGAATCCAATCGGGAAAATAACAAAGATCACATTTCCCAGTCAAGAGGGTCCGCTCTTGACGGTGAAGAACACATTGGAGAATGGAGGAATCCAATCGGGAAAATAACAAAGATCACATTTCCCAGTCAAGAGGGTCCGCTCTTGACGGTGAAGAACACATTGGAGAATGGAGGAATCCAATCGGGAAAATAACAAAGATCACATTTCCCAGTCAAGAGGGTCCGCTCTTGACGGTGAAGAACACATTGGAGAATGGAGGAATCCAATCGGGAAAATAACAAAGATCACATTTCCCAGTCAAGAGGGTCCGCTCTTGACGGTGAAGAACACATTGGAGAATGGAGGAATCCAATCGGGAAAATAACAAAGATCACATTTCCCAGTCAAGAGGGTCCGCTCTTGACGGTGAAGAACACATTGGAGAATGGAGGAATCCAATCGGGAAAATAACAAAGATCACATTTCCCAGTCAAGAGGGTCCGCTCTTGACGGTGAAGAACACATTGGAGAATGGAGGAATCCAATCGGGAAAATAACAAAGATCACATTTCCCAGTCAAGAGGGTCCGCTCTTGACGGTGAAGAACACATTGGAGAATGGAGGATTCAATCGGGAAAATAACAAAGATCACATTTCCCAGTCAAGAGGGTCCGCTCTTGACGGTGAAGAACACATTGGAGAATGGAGGAATCCAATCGGGAAAATAACAAATATCACATTTCCCAGTCAAGAGGGTCCGCTCTTGACGGTGAAGAACACATTGGAGAATGGAGGAATCCAATCGGGAAAATAACAAAGATCACATTTCCCAGTCAAGAGGGTCCGCTCTTGACGGTGAAGAACACATTGGAGAATGGAGGAATCCAATCGGGAAAATAACAAAGATCACATTTCCCAGTCAAGAGGGTCCGCTCTTGACGGTGAAGAACACATTGGAGAATGGAGGAATCCAATCGGGAAAATAACAAAGATCACATTTCCCAGTCAAGAGGGTCCGCTCTTGACGGTGAAGAACACATTGGAGAATGGAGGAATCCAATCGGGAAAATAACAAAGATCACATTTCCCAGTCAAGAGGGTCCGCTCTTGACGGTGAAGAACACATTGGAGAATGGAGGATTCAATCGGGAAAATAACAAAGATCACATTTCCCAGTCAGAGGGTCCGCTCTTGACGGTGAAGAACACATTGGAGAATGGAGGAATCCAATCGGGAAAATAACAAAGATCACATTTCCCAGTCAAGAGGGTCCGCTCTTGACGGTGAAGAACACATTGGAGAATGGAGGAATCCAATCGGGAAAATAACAAAGATCACATTTCCCAGTCAAGAGGGTCCGCTCTTGACGGTGAAGAACACATTGGAGAATGGAGGAATCCAATCGGGAAAATAACAAAGATCACATTTCCCAGTCAAGAGGGTCCGCTCTTGACGGTGAAGAACACATTGGAGAATGGAGGAATCCAATCGGGAAAATAACAAAGATCACATTTCCCAGTCAAGAGGGTCCGCTCTTGACGGTGAAGAACACATTGGAGAATGGAGGAATCCAATCGGGAAAATAACAAAGATCACATTTCCCAGTCAGAGGGTCCGCTCTTGACGGTGAAGAACACATTGGAGAATGGAGAATCAATCGGGAAATAACAAAGATCACATTTCCCAGTCAAGAGGTCCGCTCTTGACGGTGAAGAACACATTGGAGAATGGAGGAATCCAATCGGGAAAATAACAAAGATCACATTTCCCAGTCAAGAGGTCCGCTCTTGACGGTGAAGAACACATTGGAGAATGGAGGAATCCAATCGGGAAAATAACAAATATACATTTCCCAGTCAAGAGGTCCGCTCTTGACGGTGAAGAACACATTGGAGAATGAGGAATCAATCGGGAAAATAACCAAAATCACATTTCCCAGTCAAGAGGG
>NW_021144359.1:0-15078 GCF_004193775.1 Glycine soja
AGTCCAATTTAGGCGAATAATATATCGAGACGCTCGAAATTGAACAACAAAAAGCTCTTGAGAAATTCTAATGTCATAACTTTTCAAACGGAAGTCCGATTCAGGCGCATAATATATCCAGACGCTCGAAATTTAAAAATGAAAGCTCTCGAGAAATTCAAATAGTCATAACTTGTCACACGGAAGTCCGATTCTGGCGCATCACATATCGAGCAACTCTAAATTGAAAACCGGAAGCTCTCGAGAAATTCAAATAGTCATAACTTGTCACACGGAAGTCCGATTCAGGAGCATAATATATCGAGACGCTCGAAATTGAAATCGGAAGCTCTTGAGAAATTCCAATGGTCATAACTTGTCACACGGAAGTCCAATTCTTGCGCATTAATATCGAGACCCTCTAAATTGAAACCGGAAGCGCTCGAGAAATTCAAATGTCATAACTTTTCACACGGAAGTCCGATTCTGGCGCATCACTTATCGAGATGCTCTGAATTGAAAATCGGAAGCTCTCGAGAAATTCAAGAGGTCATAACTTGTCACACGGATGTCCGATTCAAGCGCATAATATATCGAGACGCTCGAAATTGAAAAATGAAAGCTCTCGAGAAATTCAAATAGTCATAACTTGTCACACGGAAGTCCGATTCTGGCGCATCACATATCGAGCAACTCTAAATTGAAAACCGGAAGCTCTCGAGAAATTCAAATAGTCATAACTTGTCACACGGAAGTCCGATTCAGGAGCATAATATATCGAGACGCTCGAAATTGAACATCGGAAGCTCTTGAGAAATTCCTATGGTCATAACTTTTCACACGCAAGTCCGATTCAGGTGCATAATATATCGAGATGCTCGAAATTGAACAACCAAAGCTCTCGGTAATTCAAATGGTCATAACTTGGCACACAGAAGTCCGATTCTGGCGCATCATTTATCGAGAAACTCAAAATTGAACATCGGAATCTCTCGACAAATTCCAATGGTCATAACTTGTCTCACGGAAATCCGATTCTGGCGCATCACATATCGAGAATCTCTAAATTGAAAACCGGCAGCTATCGAGAAATTCTAAAGGTCATAACTTGTCTCACGGAAGGCGAATAATATATCGAGATGCTTGAAATTGAACAACAAAAGCTCTGGAGAAATTCCAATGGTCATAACTTTTCAAACGGAAGTCCGATTCAGGCGCATAATATTTCCAGACGCTCGGAATTGAACATCGGAAGCTCTCGAGAAATTCAAATGGTCATAACTTGTCACACGGATGTCCGATTCAGGCACATAATATATCAAGACGCTTGAAATTGAACATCGGAAGCTCTCGAGAAATTCCAATGGTCATAACTTGTCACACGGAAGTCCGATTCTGGCGCATCACATTTCGAAACGCTCTAAATTGAAAACCGGAAGCTCTTGAGATATTCAAAAGGTCATAACTTGTCTCACGGAAGTCAGATTTAGGCGCATAATATATCGAGACGCTCGAAATTGAACAACGTATGGTCTCGAGAAATTCAAATGATCATAACTTGTCACACGAAAGTCCGATTCAGGCGCATAATATATCGAGATGCTCGAAATTGAACAACCAAAGCTCTCGAGTAATTCAAATGGTCATAACTTGTCACACAGATGTCCGATTCTGGTGCATCATTTATCGAGAAACTCAAAATTGAACATCGGAAGCTCTCGACAAATTCCAATGGTCATAACTTGTCACACGGAAATCCGATTCAGGCGCATCACATATCGAGAAGCTCTAAATTGAAAACCGGCAGCTATCGGGAAATTCTAAAGGTCATAACTTGTCTCACGGAAGTCCAATTTTGGCGAATAATATATCGAGACGCTCGAAATTGAACAACAAAAGCTCTTGAGAAATTCTAATGGTCATAACTTTTCAAACGGAAGTCCGATTCAGGCGCATAATATATCCAGACGCTTCGAAATTGAAAAATGAAAGCTCTCGAGAAATTCAAATAGTCATAACTTGTCACACGGAAGTCTGATTCTGGCACATCACATATCGAGCAACTCTAAATTGAAAACCGGAAGCTCTCGAGAAATTCAAATAGTCATAACTTGTCACACGGAAGTCCGATTCAGGCGCATAATATATCGAGACGCTCGAAATTGAACATCGGAAGCTCTTGAGAAATTCCTATGGTCATAACTTTTCACACGCAAGTCCGATTCAGGTGCATAATATATCGAGATGCTCAAAATTGAACAACCAAAGCTCTCGAGTAATTCAAATGGTCATAACTTGGCACACAGAAGTTCGATTCTGGCGCATCATTTATCGAGAAACTCAAAATTGAACATCGGAAGCTCTCGACAAATTCCAATGGTCATAACTTGTCTCACGGAAATCCGATTCAGGCGCATCACATATCGAGAAGCTCTAAATTGAAAACCGGCAGCTATCGGGAAATTCTAAAGGTCATAACTTGTCTCACGGAAGTCCAATTTAGGCGAATAATATATCGAGACGCTCGAAATTGAACAACAAAAGCTCTTGAGAAATTCTAATGGTCATAACTTTTCAAACGGAAGTCCGATTCAGGCGCATAATATATCCAGACGCTCGAAATTTAAAAATGAAAGCTCTCGAGAAATTCAAATAGTCATAACTTGTCACACGGAAGTCCGATTCTGGCGCATCACATATCGAGCAACTCTAAATTGAAAACCGGAAGCTCTCGAGAAATTCAAATAGTCATAACTTGTCACACGGAAGTCCGATTCAGGGCATAATATATCGAGACGCTCGAAATTGAACATCGGAAGCTCTTGAGAAATTCCAATGGTCATAACTTTCACACGGAAGTCCAATTCTTGCGCATTACATATCGAGACCTCTAAATTGAAAACCGGAAGCGCTCGAGAAATTCAAATGGTCATAACTTGTCACACGAAGTCCGATTCTGGCGCATCACTTATCGAGATGCTCGAATTGAAAATCGGAAGCTCTCGAGAAATTCAAGGTCATAACTTGTCACACGGATGTCCGATTCAGCGCATAATATATCGAGACGCTCGAAATTGAAAAATGAAAGCTCTCGAGAAATTCAAATAGTCATAACTTGTCACACGGAAGTCCGATTCTGGCGCATCACATATCGAGCAACTCTAAATTGAAAACCGGAAGCTCTCGAGAAATTCAAATAGTCATAACTTGTCACACGGAAGTCCGATTCAGGAGCATAATATATCGAGACGCTCGAAATTGAACATCGGAAGCTCTTGAGAAATTCCTATGGTCATAACTTTTCACACGCAAGTCCGATTCAGGTGCATAATATATCGAGATGCTCGAAATTGAACAACCAAAGCTCTCGGTAATTCAAATGGTCATAACTTGGCACACAGAAGTCCGATTCTGGCGCATCATTTATCGAGAAACTCAAAATTGAACATCGGAACTCTCGACAAATTCCAATGGTCATAACTTGTCTCACGGAAATCCGATTCTGGCGCATCACATATCGAGAATCTCTAAATTGAAAACCGGCAGCTATCGAGAAATTCTAAAGGTCATAACTTGTCTCACGGAAGGCGAATAATATATCGAGATGCTTGAAATTGAACAACAAAAGCTCTGGAGAAATTCCAATGGTCATAACTTTTCAAACGGAAGTCCGATTCAGGCGCATAATATTTCCAGACGCTCGGAATTGAACATCGGAAGCTCTCGAGAAATTCAAATGGTCATAACTTGTCACACGGATGTCCGATTCAGGCACATAATATATCAAGACGCTTGAAATTGAACATCGGAAGCTCTCGAGAAATTCCAATGGTCATAACTTGTCACACGGAAGTCCGATTCTGGCGCATCACATTTCGAAACGCTCTAAATTGAAAACCGGAAGCTCTTGAGATATTCAAAAGGTCATAACTTGTCTCACGGAAGTCAGATTTAGGCGCATAATATATCGAGACGCTCGAAATTGAACAACGTATGGTCTCGAGAAATTCAAATGATCATAACTTGTCACACGAAAGTCCGATTCAGGCGCATAATATATCGAGATGCTCGAAATTGAACAACCAAAGCTCTCGAGTAATTCAAATGGTCATAACTTGTCACACAGATGTCCGATTCTGGTGCATCATTTATCGAGAAACTCAAAATTGAACATCGGAAGCTCTCGACAAATTCCAATGGTCATAACTTGTCACACGGAAATCCGATTCAGGCGCATCACATATCGAGAAGCTCTAAATTGAAAACCGGCAGCTATCGGGAAATTCTAAAGGTCATAACTTGTCTCACGGAAGTCCAATTTTGGCGAATAATATATCGAGACGCTCGAAATTGAACAACAAAAGCTCTTGAGAAATTCTAATGGTCATAACTTTTCAAACGGAAGTCCGATTCAGGCGCATAATATATCCAGACGCTCGAAATTGAAAAATGAAAGCTCTCGAGAAATTCAAATAGTCATAACTTGTCACACGGAAGTCTGATTCTGGCACATCACATATCGAGCAACTCTAAATTGAAAACCGGAAGCTCTCGAGAAATTCAAATAGTCATAACTTGTCACACGGAAGTCCGATTCAGGCGCATAATATATCGAGACGCTCGAAATTGAACATCGGAAGCTCTTGAGAAATTCCTATGGTCATAACTTTTCACACGCAAGTCCGATTCAGGTGCATAATATATCGAGATGCTCAAAATTGAACAACCAAAGCTCTCGAGTAATTCAAATGGTCATAACTTGGCACACAGAAGTTCGATTCTGGCGCATCATTTATCGAGAAACTCAAAATTGAACATCGGAAGCTCTCGACAAATTCCAATGGTCATAACTTGTCTCACGGAAATCCGATTCAGGCGCATCACATATCGAGAAGCTCTAAATTGAAAACCGGCAGCTATCGGGAAATTCTAAAGGTCATAACTTGTCTCACGGAAGTCCAATTTAGGCGAATAATATATCGAGACGCTCGAAATTGAACAACAAAAGCTCTTGAGAAATTCTAATGGTCATAACTTTTCAAACGGAAGTCCGATTCAGGCGCATAATATATCCAGACGCTCGAAATTTAAAAATGAAAGCTCTCGAGAAATTCAAATAGTCATAACTTGTCACACGGAAGTCCGATTCTGGCGCATCACATATCGAGCAACTCTAAATTGAAAACCGGAAGCTCTCGAGAAATTCAAATAGTCATAACTTGTCACACGGAAGTCCGATTCAGGAGCATAATATATCGAGACGCTCGAAATTGAACATCGGAAGCTCTTGAGAAATTCCTATGGTCATAACTTTTCACACGCAAGTCCGATTCAGGTGCATAATATATCGAGATGCTCGAAATTGAACAACCAAAGCTCTCGAGTAATTCAAATGGTCATAACTTGGCACACAGAAGTCCGATTCTGGCGCATCATTTATCGAGAAACTCAAAATTGAACATCGGAATCTCTCGACAAATTCCAATGGTCATAACTTGTCTCACGGAAATCCGATTCTGGCGCATCACATATCGAGAATCTCTAAATTGAAAACCGGCAGCTATCGAGAAATTCTAAAGGTCATAACTTGTCTCACGGAAGGCGAATAATATATCGAGATGCTTGAAATTGAACAACAAAAGCTCTGGAGAAATTCCAATGGTCATAACTTTTCAAACGGAAGTCCGATTCAGGCGCATAATATTTCCAGACGCTCGGAATTGAACATCGGAAGCTCTCGAGAAATTCAAATGGTCATAACTTGTCACACGGATGTCCGATTCAGGCACATAATATATCAAGACGCTTGAAATTGAACATCGGAAGCTCTCGAGAAATTCCAATGGTCATAACTTGTCACACGGAAGTCCGATTCTGGCGCATCACATTTCGAAACGCTCTAAATTGAAAACCGGAAGCTCTTGAGATATTCAAAAGGTCATAACTTGTCTCACGGAAGTCAGATTTAGGCGCATAATATATCGAGACGCTCGAAATTGAACAACGTATGGTCTCGAGAAATTCAAATGATCATAACTTGTCACACGAAAGTCCGATTCAGGCGCATAATATATCGAGATGCTCGAAATTGAACAACCAAAGCTCTCGAGTAATTCAAATGGTCATAACTTGTCAAACAGATGTCCGATTCTGGTGCATCATTTATCGAGAAACTCAAAATTGAACATCGGAAGCTCTCGACAAATTCCAATGGTCATAACTTGTCACACGGAAATCCGATTCAGGCGCATCACATATCGAGAAGCTCTAAATTGAAAACCGGCAGCTATCGGGAAATTCTAAAGGTCATAACTTGTCTCACGGAAGTCCAATTTTGGCGAATAATATATCGAGACGCTCGAAATTGAACAACAAAAGCTCTTGAGAAATTCTAATGGTCATAACTTTTCAAACGGAAGTCCGATTCAGGCGCATAATATATCCAGACGCTCGAAATTGAAAAATGAAAGCTCTCGAGAAATTCAAATAGTCATAACTTGTCACACGGAAGTCTGATTCTGGCACATCACATATCGAGCAACTCTAAATTGAAAACCGGAAGCTCTCGAGAAATTCAAATAGTCATAACTTATCACACGAAAGTCCGATTCAGGCACATAATATATCCAGATGCTAGAAATTGAACATTGGAAGCTCTTGAGAAATTCCTATGGTCATAACTTTTCACACGCAAGTCCGATTCAGGTGCATAATATATCGAGATGCTCAAAATTGAACAACCAAAGCTCTCGAGTAATTCAAATGGTCATAACTTGGCACACAGAAGTTCGATTCTGGCGCATCATTTATCGAGAAACTCAAAATTGAACATCGGAAGCTCTCGACAAATTCCAATGGTCATAACTTGTCTCACGGAAATCCGATTCAGGCGCATCACATATCGAGAAGCTCTAAATTGAAAACCGGCAGCTATCGGGAAATTCTAAAGGTCATAACTTGTCTCACGGAAGTCCAATTTAGGCGAATAATATATCGAGACGCTCGAAATTGAACAACAAAAGCTCTTGAGAAATTCTAATGGTCATAACTTTTCAAACGGAAGTCCGATTCAGGCGCATAATATATCCAGACGCTCGAAATTTAAAAATGAAAGCTCTCGAGAAATTCAAATAGTCATAACTTGTCACACGGAAGTCCGATTCTGGCGCATCACATATCGAGCAACTCTAAATTGAAAACCGGAAGCTCTCGAGAAATTCAAATAGTCATAACTTGTCACACGGAAGTCCGATTCAGGAGCATAATATATCGAGACGCTCGAAATTGAACATCGGAAGCTCTTGAGAAATTCCAATGGTCATAACTTGTCACACGGAAGTCCAATTCTTGCGCATTACATATCGAGACCCTCTAAATTGAAAACCGGAAGCGCTCGAGAAATTCAAATGGTCATAACTTGTCACACGGAAGTCCGATTCTGGCGCATCACTTATCGAGATGCTCTGAATTGAAAATCGGAAGCTCTCGAGAAATTCAAGAGGTCATAACTTGTCACACGGATGTCCGATTCAAGCGCATAATATATCGAGACGCTCGAAATTGAAAAATGAAAGCTCTCGAGAAATTCAAATAGTCATAACTTGTCACACGGAAGTCCGATTCTGGCGCATCACATATCGAGCAACTCTAAATTGAAAACCGGAAGCTCTCGAGAAATTCAAATAGTCATAACTTGTCACACGGAAGTCCGATTCAGGAGCATAATATATCGAGACGCTCGAAATTGAACATCGGAAGCTCTTGAGAAATTCCTATGGTCATAACTTTTCACACGCAAGTCCGATTCAGGTGCATAATATATCGAGATGCTCGAAATTGAACAACCAAAGCTCTCGGGTAATTCAAATGGTCATAACTTGGCACACAGAAGTCCGATTCTGGCGCATCATTTATCGAGAAACTCAAAATTGAACATCGGAATCTCTCGACAAATTCCAATGGTCATAACTTGTCTCACGGAAATCCGATTCTGGCGCATCACATATCGAGAATCTCTAAATTGAAAACCGGCAGCTATCGAGAAATTCTAAAGGTCATAACTTGTCTCACGGAAGGCGAATAATATATCGAGATGCTCGAAATTGAACAACAAAAGCTCTGGAGAAATTGCAATGGTCATAACTTTTCAAACGGAAGTCCGATTCAGGCGCATAATATTTCCAGACGCTCGGAATTGAACATCGGAAGCTCTCGAGAAATTCAAATGGTCATAACTTGTCACACGGATGTCCGATTCAGGCACATAATATATCAAGACGCTTGAAATTGAACATCGGAAGCTCTCGAGAAATTCCAATGGTCATAACTTGTCACACGGAAGTCCGATTCTGGCGCATCACATTTCGAAACGCTCTAAATTGAAAACCGGAAGCTCTTGAGATATTCAAAAGGTCATAACTTGTCTCACGGAAGTCAGATTTAGGCGCATAATATATCGAGACGCTCGAAATTGAACAACGTATGGTCTCGAGAAATTCAAATGATCATAACTTGTCACACGAAAGTCCGATTCAGGCGCATAATATATCGAGATGCTCGAAATTGAACAACCAAAGCTCTCGAGTAATTCAAATGGTCATAACTTGTCAAACAGATGTCCGATTCTGGTGCATCATTTATCGAGAAACTCAAAATTGAACATCGGAAGCTCTCGACAAATTCCAATGGTCATAACTTGTCACACGGAAATCCGATTCAGGCGCATCACATATCGAGAAGCTCTAAATTGAAAACCGGCAGCTATCGGGAAATTCTAAAGGTCATAACTTGTCTCACGGAAGTCCAATTTAGGCGAATAATATATCGAGACGCTCGAAATTGAACAACAAAAGCTCTTGAGAAATTCTAATGGTCATAACTTTTCAAACGGAAGTCCGATTCAGGCGCATAATATATCCAGACGCTCGAAATTGAAAAATGAAAGCTCTCGAGAAATTCAAATAGTCATAACTTGTCACACGGAAGTCCGATTCTGGCGCATCACATATCGAGCAACTCTAAATTGAAAACCGGAAGCTCTCGAGAAATTCAAATAGTCATAACTTGTCACACGGAAGTCCGATTCAGGCGCATAATATATCGAGACGCTCGAAATTGAACATCGGAAGCTCTTGAGAAATTCCTATGGTCATAACTTTTCACACGCAAGTCCGATTCAGGTGCATAATATATCGAGATGCTCAAAATTGAACAACCAAAGCTCTCGAGTAATTCAAATGGTCATAACTTGGCACACAGAAGTTCGATTCTGGCGCATCATTTATCGAGAAACTCAAAATTGAACATCGGAAGCTCTCGACAAATTCCAATGGTCATAACTTGTCTCACAGAAATCCGATTCAGGCGCACACATATCGAGAAGCTCTAAATTGAAAACCGGCAGCTATCGGGAAATTCTAAAGGTCATAACTTGTCTCACGGAAGTCCAATTTAGGCGAATAATATATCGAGACGCTCGAAATTGAACAACAAAAGCTCTTGAGAAATTCTAATGGTCATAACTTTTCAAACGGAAGTCCGATTCAGGCGCATAATATATCCAGACGCTCGAAATTTAAAAATGAAAGCTCTCGAGAAATTCAAATAGTCATAACTTGTCACACGGAAGTCTGATTCTGGCGCATCACATATCGAGCAACTCTAAATTGAAAACCGGAAGCTCTCGAGAAATTCAAATAGTCATAACTTGTCACACGGAAGTCCGATTCAGGCGCATAATATATCGAGACGCTCGAAATTGAACATCGGAAGCTCTTGAGAAATTCCTATGGTCATAACTTTTCACACGCAAGTCCGATTCAGGTGTATAATATATCGAGATGCTCGAAATTGAACAACCAAAGCTCTCTCGTAATTCAAATGGTCATAACTTGGCACACAGAAGTTCGATTCTGGCGCATCATTTATCGAGAAACTCAAAATTGAACATCGGAAGCTCTCGACAAATTCCAATGGTCATAACTTGTCTCACGGATATCCGATTCAGGCGCATCACATATCGAGAAGCTCTAAATTGAAAACCGGCAGCTATCGAGAAATTCTAAAGGTCATAACTTGTCTCACGGAAGGCGAATAATATATCGAGATGCTCGAAATTGAACAACAAAAGCTCTGGAGAAATTCCAATGGTCATAACTTTTCAAACGGAAGTCCGATTCAGGCGCATAATATTTCCAGACGCTCGGAATTGAACATCGGAAGCTCTCGAGAAATTCAAATGGTCATAACTTGTCACACGGATGTCCGATTCAGGCACATAATATATCAAGACGCTTGAAATTGAACATCGGAAGCTCTCGAGAAATTCCAATGGTCATAACTTGTCACACGGAAGTCCGATTCTGGCGCATCACATTTCGAAACGCTCTAAATTGAAAACCGGAAGCTCTTGAGATATTCAAAAGGTCATAACTTGTCTCACGGAAGTCAGATTTAGGCGCATAATATATCGAGACGCTCGAAATTGAACAACGTATGGTCTCGAGAAATTCAAATGATCATAACTTGTCACACGAAAGTCCGATTCAGGCGCATAATATATCGAGATGCTCGAAATTGAACAACCAAAGCTCTCGAGTAATTCAAATGGTCATAACTTGTCACAAAGATGTCCGATTCTGGCGCATCATTTATCGAGAAACTCAAAATTGAACATCGGAAGCTCTCGACAAATTCCAATGGTCATAACTTGTCACACGGAAATCCGATTCAGGCGCATCACATATCGAGAAGCTCTAAATTGAAAACCGGCAGCTATCAGGAAATTCTAAAGGTCATAACTTGTCTCACGGAAGTCCGATTTAGGCGAATAATATATCGAGACGCTCGAAATTGAACAACAAAAGCTCTTGAGAAATTCTAATGGTCATAACTTTTCAAACGGAAGTCCGATTGAGGCGCATAATATATCCAGACGCTCGAAATTGAACATCGGAAGCTCTCGACAAATTCCAATGGTCATAACTTGTCACACAGAAGTCGAATTCAGGCGCATAATATATCGAGACGCTCGAAATTGAACAACGAATGCTCTCGAGAAATTCAAATGGTCATAACTTGTCACACGGATGTCCGATTCAGGCACATAATATATCCAGACGCTCGAAATTGAACATCGGAAGCTCTCGACAAATTCCAATGGTCATAACTTGTCACACAGAAGTCGAATTCAGGCGCATAATATATCGAGACGCTCGAAATTGAACAACGAATGCTCTCGAGAAATTCAAATGGTCATAACTTGTCACACGAATGTCTGATTCAGGTACATAATATATCCAGACGCTCGAAATTGAACTTCGGAAGCTCTCGAGAAAATTCAATGGTCATAACTTTTCACACGGAAGTCCAATTCTGGCGCATCACTTAACGAGATGCTCTGAATTGAAAACCGGAAGCTCTCGAGAAATTCAAATAGTCATAACTTATCACACGGAAGTCCGATTCTGGCGCATAATACATCGAGACCCTCGAATTTGAACAACGAATGCTCTCGAGAAATTCAAATGGTCACAACTTGTCACACGGAAGTCTGATTCAGGTGTATAATATATCGAGACGCTTGAAATTGAAAAACCAAACCTCTCGAGAAATTCCAATGGTCATAACTTTTCAAACGGAAGTCCGATTCAGGCGCATAATATATCGAGATGCTCGAAATTGAACAAAGAATGCTCTCGAGATATTCAAATGGTCATAACTTTTCAAACGGAAGTCCGATTCAGGCGCATAATATAAGGAGAAGGTTGAAATTGAACAACGGATGCTCTCGAGAAACTAAAATGGTCATAACTTATCACACGTACGTCCGATTCAGGCGCATAATATATCGAGACGCTCGAAATTGAACAACGTATGGTCTCAAGAAATTCAAATGATCATAACTTGTCACATGAAAGTCCGTTTCAGGCGCATAATACATCGAGAAGCTCGAAATTGAACATCGGAAGCTCTCGAAAAATTCCAATGGTCATAACTTGCCACACGGAAGTCCGATTCTGGCGCATCACCTATCGAGATGCTCTGAAATTAAAATCGGAAGCTCTCGAGAAATTCAAGAGGTCATAACTTGTCACACGGATGTCCGATTCAGGCGCATAATATATCGAGTAGCTAGAAATTGTACAACGAAAGCTCTCGAGAAATTCAAATAGTCATAATTTGTTACACGGAAGTCCGATTCTGGCGCATCACATATCGAGACGCTCTAAATTGAAAACCGGAAGCTCTCGTGAAATTCAAATAGTCATAACTTGTCACACGCAAGTCCGATTCAAGCGCATAATATATCGAGACGCTCGAAATTGAACATCGGAAGCTCTCGAGAAATTCCTATGGTCATAACGTTTCACACGGAAGTCCGATTCTGGCGCATCACTTATCAAGATGCTCTGAATTGAAAACCGGAAACTCTCGAGAAATTCAAATGGTCATAACTTGCCACACGGAAGTCCAATTAAGGCGCATAATATATCGAGATGCTCGAAATTGAACAAAGAATGCTCTCGAGATATTCAAATGGTCATAACTTGTCACACGGAAGTCCGATTCAGGTGCATAATATATCGAGACGCTCGAAATTGAATAAAGAAAGCTCTCGAGAAATTCAAATGGTCATAACTTTTCAAACGGAAGTCCGATTCAGGCGCATAATATATGGAAATTGAACAACGGATGCTCTCGAGAAACTAAAATGGTCATAACTTATCACACGGACGTCCGATTCAGGCGCATAATATATCGAGACGCTCGAAATTGAAAAACGTATGGTCTCAATAATTCAATTGATTATAACTTGTCACATGAAAGTCTGTTTCAGGCGCATAATATATCGAGTAGCTAGAAATTGTACAACGAAAGCTCTCGACAAATTCAAATAGTCATAACTTGTCACACAGAAGTTCGATTCTGGCGCATCAAATATCGAGACGCTCTAAATTGAAAACCGGAAGCTCTCGTGAAATTCAAATAGTGATAACTTGTCACATGGAAGTCCGATTCAGGCTCATAATATATCGAGACGCTCGAAATTGAACATCGGAAGCTCTCGAGAAATTCCTATGGTCATAACTTTTCACACGGAAGTCCGATTCTGGTGCATCACTTGTCGAGATGCTCTGAATGGAAAACCAGAAGCTCTCGAGAAATTCAAATTGTCATAACTTGTCACACGGAAGTCCGATTCAGGCGCATAATATATCGAGACGCTCGAAATTGAACAACGAATGCTCTCGAGAAATTCAAATGGTCATAACGTGTCACACGGATGTCTGATTCAGGTACATAATATATCGAGACGCTCGAAATTGAATAACGAAAGCTCTCGAGAAATTCAAATGGTCATAACTTTCAAACAGAAGACCGATTCAGGCGCATAATATATCGAGAAGCTGGAAATTGAACAACGGATGCTCTCGAGAAACTAAAACGGTCATAACTTATCACACGGACGTCCGATTCAGGCGCATAATATATCGAGACGCTCGAAATTGAACAACGTATGGTCTCAAAAAATTCAAATGATCATAACTTGTCACATGAAAGTCCGTCTCAGGCACATAATACATCGAGAAGCTCGAAATTGAACATCGGAAGCTCTCGACAAATTCCAATGGTCATAACTTGTCACACGGAAGTCCGGTTCTGGCGCATCACTTATCGAGATGCTCTGAATTTAAAACCGGAAGCTCTCGAGAAATTCAAGAGGTCATAACTTGTCACACGGATGTCCGATTCAGGCGCATAATATATTGAGTAGCTAGAAATTGTACAACGAAAGCTCTCGAGAAATTCAAGTAGTCATAACTTGTCACACGGAAGTCCGATTCTGGCGCATCACATATCGAGACGCTCTAAATTGAAAACCGGAAGCTCTCGTGAAATTCAAATAGTCATAACTTGTCACATGGAAGTCCGATTCAGGCGCATAATATATCGAGACGCTCGAAATTGAACATTGGAAGCTCTCGAGAAATTCCTATGGTCATAACTTTTCACACGGAAGTCCGATTCTGGTGCATCACTTATCGAGATGCTCTGAATGGAAAACCGGAAGCTCTCGAGAAATTCAAATGGTCATACCTTGTCACACGAATGTCCGATTTAGGCACATAATATATCCAGACGCTAGAAATTGAACATCGGAAGCTCTCGAGAAATTCCTATGGTCATAACTTTTCACACGGAAGTCCGATTCGGGCGCATCACTTATCGAGATGCTCTGAATTGAAAACGGGAAACTCTCGAGAAATTCAAATGGTCATAACTTGTCACACGGAAGTCCGATTAAGGCGCATAATATATCGAGATGCTCGAAATTGAACAAAGAATGCTCTCGAGATATTCAAATGGTCATAACTTGTCACACGGAAGTCCGATTCAGGTACATAATATATCGAGACGCTCGAAATTGAATAACGAAAGCTCTTGAGAAATTCAAATGGTCATAACTTTTCAAACGGAAGTCCGATTCAGGCGCATAATATATGGAGAAGCTGGAAATTGAACAACGGATGCTCTCGAGAAACTAAAATGGTCATAACTTATCACACGGACGTCCGATTCAGGCGCATAATATATCGAGACGCTCGAAAGTGAACATCGTATGGTCTCAAGAAATTCAAATGATCATAACTTGTCACATGAAAGTCCGTTTCAGGCGCATAATACATCGAGAAGCTCGAAATTGAACATCGGAAGCTCTCGACAAATTCCAATGGTCATAACTTGTCACACGGAAGTCCGGTTCTGGCGCATCACTTATCGAGATGCTCTGAAATTTAAATCGGAAGGTCTCGAGAAATTCAAGAGGTCATAACTTGTCACACGGAAGTCCGATTATGGCGCATAATATATCGAGACGCTCGAAATTGAACAACGAATGCTCTCGAGAAATTCAAATGGTCATACCTTGTCACACAAATGTCCGATTCAGGCACATAATATATCCAGACGCTAGAAATTGAACATCGGAAGCTCTCGAAAATTCAAATGGTCATAACTTGTCACACAGAAGTCCGATTCTGGCGCATCATTTATCGAGAACTCAAATTGAACATCGGAAGCTCTCGACAAATTCCA
>NW_021144360.1:0-11266 GCF_004193775.1 Glycine soja
AAGCTCGTAGGAAATTCAAACGACAATAAGTTTTTACTCGGATGTCTGATTGAGTCCCGTAATATATCGAGACGCTCAAAATTTTGATCCGAAGCTCTGAGAAAATTGAATTGACAATAACTTTATACATGGAAGTCCGGATGAGCCCGGTAATATATCGAGACGATCGAAATTGAAAACGAAAGCTTGTAGGAAGTTCAAAAGGCAATAACATTTTTCTAAGATGTCCGATTGAATCGGGTAATATATCGAGATGCTAAAAATTGAGACTTGAAGCTATAAGATAATTGAAACGACAATAACTTTATACACGGATGTCCGGTTGAGTTCCATAATATATCGAGACGCTACAAATTGAAAACGGAAGCTCTTAGAAAATTCAAACGACAATAAATATTTGCACGGATGTCCGACAGAGTGGCGTAATATATCGAGACGCTTCAAATTGAAAAAAGAAGCTCGTAGGAAATTCGAACGACAATATGTTTTTACTCGGATGTCCGATTGAATCGGGTAATTTATCGAGACGCTAAAAATTGAGACTTGAAGCTCTAAGATAATTGAAACGACAATAACTTTATACACGGATGTCCGGTTGAGTTCCATAATATATCGAGACGCTACAAATTGAAAACGAAAGCTCGTATCAAATTCCAACGACAATAACTTTTTACTCGGATGTCTGATTGAGTCCCGTAATATATCGAGACACTATAAATTTTGATCCGAAGCTCTGAGAAAATTGAATTGACAATAACTTTATACACGGATGTCTGGTTGAGTCCTGTAATTTATCGAGACGATCCAAATTGAAAACGGAAGCTCGTAGGAAATTCAAACGACAATAACTTTTTACTCGGATGTCCGATTGAATCGGGTAATATATCGAGACGCTCAAAATTGAGACTAGAAGCTCTGAGCAAATTGAAATGACAATAACTTTATACACGGATGTCCGGTTGAGTCCCGTAATATATCGAGACGCTCCAAATTGAAAACGGATACTCTTAGAAAATTCAAACGACAATAACTTTTTACTCGGATGCCCGACAGAGTGTCGTAATTTATCGAGAGATGCTCCAAATTGAAAACGGAAGCTCGTATCAAATTCAAACGACAATAATTTTTTACTCGGATGCCCGACAGAGTGTCGCAATTTATCGAGAGATGCTCCAAATTGAAAACGGAAGCTCGTATCAAATTCCAACAACAATAACTTTTTACTCGGATGTCTGATTGAGTCCCGTAATATATCGAGACGCTCAAAATTTTGATCCGAAGCTCTGAGAAAATTGAATTGACAATAACTTTATACACGAATGTCCGGTTGAGTCCTGTAATTTATCGAGACACTCCAAATTGAAAATGGAAGCTCGTAGGAAATTCAAACGACAATAACTTTTTACTCGGATGTCCGATTGAATCGGGTAATATATCGAGAGGCTCAAAATTGAGACTTGAAACTCTAAGCAAATTGAAACGACAATAACTTTTTACTCGGATGTCTGATTGAGTCCCGTAATATATCGAGACTCTCATAATTTAGATCCGAAGCTCTAAGAAAATTGAATTGACAATAACTTTATACACGGTTGTCCGGTTGAGTCCTGTAATATATCGAGACGCTCCAAATTGAAAACGAAAGCTCGTAGGGTATTCTAACGACAATAACTTTTTACTCGGATGTCCGATTGAATCGGGTAATATATCGAGACGATCAAAATTGAGACTAGAAGCTATGAGCAAATTGAAATGACAATAACTTTATACACGGATGTCCGGTTGAGTCCCGTAATATATCGAGACGCTCCATATTGAAAATGGAAACTCATAGAAATATCAAACGACAATAACTTTTTTCTCGGATGCCCGACAGAGTGTCGCAATTTATCGAGAGATGCCCCAAATTGAAAACGGAAGCTCGTACCAAATTCAAACGACAATAACTTTTTACTCGGATGTCTGATTGAGTCCCGTAATATATCGAGATGCTCCAAATTGAAAACGGAAGCTCGTAGGAAATTCAAATGACAATAACTTTTTACTCGGATGTCCGATTGAATCGGGTAATATATCGAGACGCTCAAAATTGAGACTAGAAGCTCTGAGCAAATTGAAATGACAATAACTTTATACACGGATGTCCGGTTGAGTCCCGTAATATATCGAGACGCTCCAAATTGAAAACGGAAACTCTTAGAAAATTCAAACGACAATAACTTTTTACTCGGATGCCCGACAGAGTGTCGTAATTTATCGAGGGATGCTCCAAATTGAAAACGGAAGCTCGTACCAAATTCAAATGACAATAACTTTTTACTCGGATGTCTGATTGAGTCCCATAATATATCGAGATGCTCAATATTTAGATCCGAAGCTCTGAGAAAATTGAATTGACAATAATTTTATACACGGATGTCCGGTTGAGTCCTGTAATATATCGAGACGCTCCAAATTGAAAACGGATGCTCTTAGGGAATTCAAACGACAATAACTTTTTACTCGGATGCCCGACAGAGTGTCGTAATTTATCGAGAGATGCTCCAAATTGAAAACGGAAGCTCGTATCAAATTCAAACGACAATAACTTTTTACTCGGATGTCTGATTGAGTCCCGTAATATATCGAGACGCTCAAAATTTAGATCCGAAGCTCTGAGGAAATTGAATTGACAATAACTTTACACCCGGAAGTCCGGATGAGCCCGCTAATATATCGAGACTGTCGAAATTGAAAACGAAAGCTTGTAGGAAGTTCAAACTACAATAACATTTTTCTAAGATGTCCGATTGAATCGGGTAATATATCGAGACGCTCAAAATTTAGACTTGAAGATCTAAGATAATGGAAACGACAATAACTTTATACACGGATGTCCGGTTGAGTTCTGTAATATATCGAGACGCTACAAATTGAAAACGGAAGCTCTTAGAAAATTCAAACGACAACAAATATTTACACGGATGTCCGACAGAGTGTGGTAATATATCGAGACGCTTCAAATTGAAAAAAGAAGCTCGTAGGAAATTCGCTCGACAATATGTTTTTACTCGGATGTTCGATTGAGTCCCGTAATATAAAAAGACGCTCGAAATTGAGAGCAGAAGCACTGAGCAATTTCAAATGACAATAACTTTATACTCGTATGTCCTCTTGGGTCCCGTAATATATCGAGATGCTCCAAATTGAAAACGGAAGCTCGTAGCAAATTGAAACGACAATAAATTTATACACGGATGTCTGATTGAGTCCCGTAATATATCGAGACGCTCCAAATTGAAAACGGAAACTCTTAGATAATTCAAACGACAATAACTTTTTACTCGGATGCCCGACAGAGTGTCGTAATTTTTCGAGAGATGCTCCAAATTGAAAACGGATGATCGTATCAAATTCAAACGACAATAACTTTTTACTCAGATGTCTAATTGAGTCCCATAATATATCGAGACGCTCAAATTTTAGATCCGAAGCTCTGAGAAAATTAAATTGGCAATAACTTTTTTCTCGGATGCCCGACAGAGTGTCGCAATTTATCGAGAGATGCTCTAAATTGAAAATGGAAGCTCATATCAAATTCAAACGACAATAACTTTTTACTCGGATGTCTGATTGAGTCCCATAATATATCGAGATGCTCAATATTTAGATCCGAAGCTCTTAGAAAATTGAATTGACAATAATTTTATACACGGATGTCCGGTTGAGTCCTGTAATATATCGAGACGCTCCAAATTGAAAACGGATGCTCGTAGGGAATTCAAACGACAATAACTTTTTACTCGGATGCCCGACAGAGTGTCGTAATTTATCGAGAGATGCTCCAAATTGAAAACGGAAGCTCGTATCAAATTCTAACGACAATAACTTTTTACTCGGATGTCTGATTGAGTCCCGTAATATATCGAGATGCTCAATATTTAGATTCGAAGCTCTGAGAAAATTGAATTGACAATAATTTTATACACGGATGTCCGGTTGAGTCCTGTAATATATCGAGACGCTCCAAATTGAAAACGGAAGCTCGTAGGAAATTCAAACGACAATAACTTTTTACTTGGATGTCCGATTGAATTGGGTAATATATCGAGACGCTCAAAATTGAGACTAGAAACTCTGAGCAAATTGAAATGACAATAACTTTATACACGGATGTTCGGTTGAGTCCCGTAATATATCGAGACGCTCCAAATTGAAAATGGAAACTCTTAGAGATATCAAATGACAATAACTTTTTTCTCGGATGCCCGACAGAGTGTCGTAATTTATCGAGGGATGCTCCAAATTGAAAACGGAAGCTCATATCAAATTCAAACGACAATAACTTTTTACTCGGATGTCTGATTAAGTCCCGTAATATATCGAGACGCTCAAAATTTTGATCCGAAGCTCTGAGAAAATTGAATTGACAATAACTTTATACACGGAAGTCCGGATGAGCCCGGTAATATATCGAGACGGTCGAAATTGAAAACGAAAGCTTGTAGGAAGTTCAAAAGACAATAACATTTTTCTAAGATGTCCGATTGAATCGGGTAATATATCGAGACGCTAAAAATTGAGACTTGAAGCTCTAAGATAATTGAAACGATATTAACTTTATACACGGATGTCCGGTTGAGTTCTATAATATATCGAGACGCTACAAATTGAAAACGGAAGCTCTTAAAAAATTCAAACGACAATAAATATTTGCACGGATGTCCGACAGAGTGGCGTAATATATCGAGACGCTTCAAATTGAAAAAAGAAGCTCGTAGGAAATTCGAACGACAATATGTTTTTACTCGGATGTCCGATTGAGTCCCGAAATATAAAAAGACGCTCGAAATTAAGAGCAGAAGCACTAAGCAAATTCAAACGACAATAACTTTATACTCGTATGTCCTCTTGAGTCCAGTAATATATCGAGATGCTCCAAATTGAAAACGGAAGCTCGCAGCAAATTGAAACGACAATAAATTTATACATGGATGTCCGATTGAGTCCCGTAATATATCGAGACGCTCCAAATTGAAAACGGAAACTCTTACATAATTCAAACGACAATAATTTTTTACTCGGATGCCCGACAGAGTGTCGCAATTTATCGAGAGATGCTCCAAATTGAAAACGGAAGCTCGTATCAAATTCCAACAACAATAACTTTTTACTCGGATGTCTGATTGAGTCCCGTAATATATCAAGACGCTCAAAATTTTGATCCGAAGCTCTGAGAAAATTGAATTGACAATAACTTTATACACGAATGTCCGGTTGAGTCCTGTAATTTATCGAGACACTCCAAATTGAAAATGGAAGCTCGTAGGAAATTCAAACGACAATAACTTTTTACTCGGATGCCCGACAGAGTGTTGTAATTTAACGAGAGATGCTCCAAATCGAAAACGGAAGCTCGTCGGAAATTCAAACGACAATAACTTTTTACGCGGATGTCCGATTGAGTCCCGTAATATAAAAAGACGCTCGAAATTGAGAGCAGAAGCACTGAGCAATTTCAAAGGACAATAACTTTATACTCGTATGTCCACTTGAGTCCCGTAATATATCAAGATGCTCCAAATTGAAAACGGAAGCTCGTAGCAAATTGAAACGACAATAAATTTATACACGGATGTCCGATTGAGTCCCGTAATATATCGAGACGCTCCAAATTGAAAACGGAAACTCTTAGAAATATACAACGACAATAAATTTTTTCTTGGATGCCCGACAGAGTGTCGCAATTTATCGAGAGATGCTCCAAATTGAAAACGGAAGCTCGTATCAAATTCAAACGACAATAACTTTTTACTCGGATGTCTGAATGAGTCCCGTAATATATCGAGACGCTCAATATTTAGATCCGAAGCTCTGAGAAAATTGAATTGACAATAATTTTATACACGGATGTCCGGTTGAGTCCTGTAATATATCGAGACGCTCCAAATTGAAAACGGAAGCTCGTAGGAAATTCAAACGACAATAACTTTTTACTCGGATGTCCGATTGAATTGGGTAATATATCGAGATGCTCAAAATTGAGACTAGAAGCTCTGCGCAAATTGATATGACAATAACTTTATACACGGATGTCCGGTTGAGTACCGTAATATATCGAGACGCTCCAAATTGAAAACGAAAACTCTTAGAAATATCAAACGACAATAACTTTTTCCTCGGATGCCCGACAGAGTGTCGCAATTTATCGAGAGATGCTCCAAATTGAAAACAGAAGCTCGTATCAAATTCAAATGACATTAACTTTTTACTCGGATGTCTGATTGAGTCCCGTAATATATCGAGACTCTCAAAATTTTGATCCGAAGCTCTGAGAAAATTGAATTGACAATAACTTTATACACGAAAGTCCGGATGAGCCCGGTAATATATCAATACGGTCGAAATTGAAAATGAAAGCTTGTAGGAAGTTCAAACGACAATAACATTTTTCTAAGGTGTCCGATTGAATCGGGTAATATATCGAGACGCTCAAAATTGAGACTCTAAGCTCTAAGATAATTGAAACGACAATAACTTTATACACGGATGTCCGGTTGAGTTCCGTAATATATCGAGACGCTTCAAATTGAAAAAAGAAGCTTGTAGGAAATTCGAACGACAATATGTTTTTACTCGGATGTCCGATTGAGTCCCGTAATATAAAAAGACGCTCGAAATTGAGAGCAGAAGCACTGAGCAATTTCAAACGACAATAACTTTATACTCGTATGTCCTCTTGAGTCCCGTAATATATCGAGATGCTCCAAATTGAAAACGGAAGCTCGTAGCAAATTGAAACGACAATAAATTTATACACGGATGTCCGATTGAGTCCCGTAATATATCGAGACACTCCAAATTGAAAACGGAAACTCTTAGATAATTCAAACGACAATAACTTTTTACTCGGATGCCCGACAGAGTGTCGTAATTTAACGAGAGATGCTCCAAATTGAAAACGGAAGCTCGTAGGAAATTCAAACGACAATAACTTTTTACTCGGATGTCTGATTGAGTCCCGTAATATATCGAGACGCTCAATATTTTGATCCGAAGCTCTGAGAAAATTTAATTGACAATAACTTTATACACGGAAGTCCGGATGAGCCCTGTAATATATCGATACGGTCGAAATTGAAAATGGAAACTCTTAGAAAATTCAAACGACTATAACTTTTTACTCGGATGCCCGACAGAGTGTCGTAATTTATCGAGAGATGCTCCAAATTGAAAATGGAAGCTCGTATCAAATTCAAACGACAATAACTTTTTACTCGGATGTCTTATTGAGTCTCTTAATATATCGAGACGCTCAAAATTTAGATCTGAAGCACTGAGAAAATTGAATTGACAATAACTTTATACACGGATGTCCGGTTGAGTCCTGTAATATATCTAGACGCTCCAAATTGAAAACGGAAAATCTTAGAAAATTCAAACGACAATAATTGTTTACTCGGATGCCCCACAGAGTGTCGTAATTTATCGAGACATGCTCCAAATTGAATACGAAAGCTCGTATCAAATTCCAACAACAATAACTTTTTACTCGGATGTCCGATTGAGTCCCGTAATATAAAAAGACGCTCGAAATTGAGAGCAGAAGCACTGAGCAATTTCAAAGGACAATAACTTTATACTCGTATGTCCAATTGAGTCCCGTAATATATCAAGATGCTCCAAATTGAAAACGGAAGCTCGTAGCAAATTGAAACGACAATAAATTTATACACGGATGTCCGATTGAGTCCCGTAATATATCGAGACGCTCGAAATTGAAAACGGAAACTCTTAGAAATATACAACGACAATAAATTTTTTCTTGGATGCCCGACAGAGTGTCGCAATTTATCGAGAGATGCTGCAAATTGAAAACGAAAGCTTGTATCAAATTCAAACGACAATAACTTTTTACTCGGATGTCTGAATGAGTCCCGTAATATATCGAGACGCTCAAAATTTTGATCCGAACCTCTGAGAAAATTGAATTGACAATAACTTTATACACGGATGTCCGGTTGAGTCCTGTAATTTATCGAGACGCTCCAAATTGAAAACGGAAGCTCGTAGGAAATTCAAACGACAATAACTTTTTACTAGGATGCCCGACAGAGTGTCGTAACTTATCGAGAGATGCTCCAAATTGAAAACGGAAGCTCGTATCAAATTCAAACGATAATAACTTTTTACTCGGATATCTGAATGAGTCCCGTAATATATCGAGACGCGCAAAATTTAGATCCGAAGCTCTGAGAAAATTGAATTGACAATAACTTTATACACGGATGTCCGGTTGAGTCCTGTAATATATCGAGACGCTCCAAATTAAAAACGAAATCTCGTAGGAAATTCAAACGACAATAACTTTTTACTCAGATGTCCGATTGAATCGGGTAATATATCGAGACGCTCAAAATTGAGACTAGAAGCTCTGAGCAAATTGAAATGGCAATAACTTTATACACGGATGTCCGGTTGAGTCCCGTAATATATCGAGACGCTCCAAATTGAAAACGGAAACTCTTAGAAAATTCAAACGATAATAACTTTTTACACGGATACCCGACAGAGTGTCATAATTTTTCGAGAGATGCTCCAAATTGAATACGGAAGCAGGTATCAAATTCAAACAACAATAACTTTTTACACGGATGTGTGATTGAGTCCCGTAATATATCGAGACGCTCAAAATTTAGATCCGAAGCTCTAAGAAAATTGAAATGACAACAACCTTATACACAGTTGTCCGGTTGAGTCCTGTAATAGATCAAGACGCTCCATATTGAAAAAGGAAGCTCGTAGGGAATTCAAACGACAATAACTTTTTACTCGGATGTCCGATTGAATCGGGTAATATATCGAGACGCTCAAAATTGAGACTAGAAGCTCTGAGCAAATTGAAATGACAATAACTTTATACACGGATGTCCGGTTGAGTCCCGAAATATATCGAGACTCTCCAAATTGAAAACGGAAACTCTTAGAAAATTCAAACGACAATAACTTTTTACTCCGATGGCCGACTGAGTGTCGTAATTTATCGAGAGATGCTCCAAATTGAAAACGGAAGCTCGTATCAAATTCAAACGACAATAACTTTTTACTCGGATGTCTGATTGAGTTCCGTAATATATCGAGACTCTCAAAATTTAGATCCGAAGCTCTAAGAAAATTGAATTGACAATAACTTTATACACGGATGTCCGGTTGAGTCCCGAAATATATCGAGACTCTCCAAATTGAAAACGGAAACTCTTAGAAATATCAAACGACAATAACTTTTTTCTCCGATGCCCGACAGAGTGTCGCAATTTATCGAGAGATGCTCCAAATTGAAAACGGAAGCTCGTATCAAATTCTAACGACAATAACTTTATACACGGATGTCCGGTTGAGTCCCGTAATATATCGAGACGCTCCAAATTGAAAACGGAAACTCTTAGAAATATCAAACAACAATAACTTTTTTCTCCGATGCCCGACAGAGTGTCGCAATTTATCGAGAGATGCTCCAAATTGAAAACGGAAGCTCGTATCAAATTCTAACGACAATAACTTTTTACTCGGATGTCTGAATGAGTCCCGTAATATATCAAGACGCTCAAAATTTCTATCCGAAGCTCTGAGAAAATTAAATTGACAATAAGTTTATACACGGAAGTCTGGATTAGTCCGGTAATAAATCGAGACGGTCGAAATTGAAAACGAAAGCTTGTAGGAAGTTCAAACAACAATAACTTTTTTCTAAGATGTCCGATTGAATCGGGTAATATATCGAGACGCTCAAAATTGAGACTTGAAGCTCTAAGAAAATTGAAACGACAATAACTTTATACACGGATGTCCGATTAAGTACCGTAATATATCAAGGCGCTACAAATTGAAAACGGAAGCTCTTAGAAAATTCAAACGACAATAACTTTTTACTCGCATGTCCGATTGAATCGGGTAATATATTGAGACGCTCAAAATTGAGACTAGAAGCTCTGAGCAAATTGAAATGACAATAACTTTATACACGGATGTCCGGTTGAGTCCCGTTATATATCGAGATGCTCCAAATTGAAAATGGAAACTCTTAGAAATATCAAACGACAATAACTTTTTTCTCCGATGCCCGACAGAGTGTCGCAATTTATCGAGAGATGCTCCAAATTGAAAACGGAAGCTTGTATCAAATTCTAACGACAATAACTTTTTACTCGGATGTCTGAATGAGTCCCGTAATATATCAAGACGCTCAAAATTTCTATCCGAAGCTCTGAGAAAATTAAATTGACAATAAGTTTATACACGGAAGTCCGGATTAGTCCGGTAATAAATCGAGACGGTCGAAATTGAAAACGAAAGCTTGTAGGAAGTTCAAACAACAATAACTTTTTTCTAAGATGTCCGATTGAATCGGGTAATATATCGAGACGCTCAAAATTGAGACTTGAAGCTCTAAGAAAATTGAAACGACAATAACTTTATACACGGATGTCCGGTTGAGTACCGTAATATATCAAGACGCTACAAATTGAAAACGGAAGCTCTTAGAAAATTCAAACGACAATAAATATTTAGACGGATGTCCGACAGAGTGCTGTAATATATCGAGACGCTTCTAATTGAAAAAAGAAGCTTGTAGGAAATTCGAACGACAATATGTTTTTACTCGGATGTCCGATTGAGTCCCGTAATATAAAAAGACGCTCGAAATTGAGAGCAGAAGCTCTGAGCAATTTCAAAAGACAATAACATTATAATCGAATGTCCTCTTGAGTACCGTAATATATCGAGATGCTCCAAATTGAAAACCGAAGCTCGTAGCAAAATTAAATGACAATAAATTTATACACGGATGTCCAATTGAGTCCCGTAATATATTGAGACGCTCCAAATTGAAAACGGAAGGTCGTAGCAAATTCAAACAACGATAACTTTTTACTCGGATGATCGAAAGAGTCTCGCAATATATCGAGACGCTCCAAATTGAAAACGGAAGCTCGTAGGGAATTCAAACGACAATAACTTTTTACTCGGATGTCCGATTGAATCGGGTAATATATCGAGACGATCCAAATTGAGACTAGAAGCTATGAGCAAATTGAAATGACAATAACTTTATACACGGATGTCCGGTTGAGTCCTGTAATATATCAAGACGCTCCAAATTGAAAACGGAAGCTCGTAGGGAATTCAAACGACAATAACTTTTTACTCGCATGTCCGATTGAATCGGGTAATATATTGAGACACTCAAAATTGAGACTAGAAGCTCTGAGCAAATTGAAATGACAAT
>NW_021144361.1:0-9133 GCF_004193775.1 Glycine soja
GAGGTACTACTCAGGCGCATAATATATCGAACATTCGAATTGAACAACGGAAGCTCTCGAGAATATGAAATTGTCATAACTTTTAACTCAGATGTCAGATTCAGTCGCATAATATATCGAGACGCTCAAAATTGAACAATGGAAGCTCTGAGAAATTCAAATGGTCATAACTTTTAACTCGGAGGTCCGATTCAGGCGCATAATATATCGAGACGTTCGAAATTGAACAACGGAAGCTCTCGAGAAATTCAAATGGTCATGAACTTTTAACTCGGAGGTCCGATTCAGGCGCATAATATATCGAGACGTTCGAAATTGAACAACGGAAGCTCCGGAGAATTCAAATTGTCATAACTTTTAAATCAGATGTCAGATTCAGTCGCATAATACACGAGACGCTCAAAATTGAACTCCGGAAGCACACGAAAATTCAATGGTCATAACTTTTCATTCGGAGGTCCTATTCAGGCGCATAATATATCGAGACATTCGAATTGAACAACGGAAGCTCTCGAGAATATCAAATTGTCATAATTTTAACTCAGATGTCAGATTCAGTCGCATAATATATCGAGACCTCAAATTGAACAACGGACCTCGAAATCAAATGCAAACTTTTAACTGGTCGATCAGGCCAATATATCGAGAGAAATTGAACAATGGAAGCTCTTGAGCAATTAAATGGTCATAACTTTTCACTCGGAGGTCCGATTCAGGCGCATAATATATCGAGACGTCGAAATTAAATCCGGAAGCACCGAAAAATTCAAATGGTCATAACTTTTTACTCGGATGTCCGATTCAGGCGCATAATGTATCGACACGTCGAAATTGAACAACGGAAGCTCTCGAGAAATTCAAATGGTCATAACTTTTAACTCGGAGGTCCGATTCAAGCGCATAATATATCGACACGTTCGAAATTGAACAACGGAAGCTCTCGAGAATCAAATGGTCATAACTTTTAACTTGGAGGTCCGATTCAGAGCGCAAAATATATCGAGAGCTAGAAATTGAACAATGAAAGCTCTTGAGCAATTAAATGGTCATAACTTTTCACTCGGAGGTCCGATTCAGGCGCATAATATATCGAGACACTCGAAATTAGAACTCCGGAAGCACTCGAGAATTCAAATGGTCATAACTTTTACTCGGATGTCCGATTGAGAGCATAATATACGAGACACTAGAAATTGAACAACGGAAGCTCTCGAGAAATTCAATGGTCATAACTTTCATTCGGAGGTACTACTCAGGCGCATAATATATCGAGACATTCGAAATTGAACAACGGAAGCTCTCGAGAAATCAAATGTCATAACTTTTAACTCAGATGTCAGATTCAGTCGCATAATATATCGAGACGCTCAAAATTGAACAATGGAAGCTCTGAGAAATTCAAATGGTCATAACTTTTAACTCGGAGGTCCGATTCAGGCGCATAATATATCGAGACGTTCGAAATTGAACAACGGAAGCTCTCGAGAAATTCAAATGGTCATGACTTTTACTCGGAGGTCCGATTCAGGCGCATAATATATCGAGACGTTCGAAATTGAACAACGGAAGCTCCGGAGAATTTCAATTGTCATAACTTTTAAATCAGATGTCAGATTCAGTCGCATAATACATCGAGACGCTCAAAATTGAACTCCGGAAGCACACGAAAATTCAAATGGTCATAACTTTTCATCGGAGGTCCTATTCAGGCGCATAATATATCGAGACATTCGAAATTGAACAACGGAAGCTCTCGAGAATATCAAATTGTCATAATTTTTAACTCAGATGTCAGATTCAGGCGCATAATATATCGAGACGCTCAAAATTGAACAACGGAACTTCTCGACAAATTCAAATGGTCAAAACTTTTAACTCGGATGTCCGATTTAGGCGCATAATATATCGAGACGCCCGAAATTGAACAACAGAAGCTCTCGAGCAATTCAAATGGTCATAACTTTTCACTCGGAGGTCCGATTCAGGCGTATAATAGTATCGAGACACTTCGAAATTGAACAACCGGAAGCTCTCGAGAAATTCAAATGGTCATAATTTTAACTCGGAGGTCCGATTCAAGCGCATAATATATCGACACGTTCGAAATTGAACAACGGAAGCTCTCGAGAAATTCAAATGGTCATAACTTTTAACTTGGAGGTCTGATTCAGGCGCATAATATATCGAGACGCTCGAAATTGAACAATGGAAGCTCCTGAGCAATTTAAATGGTCATAACTTTTGACTCGAAGGTCCGATTTAGGAGCATCATATATCGAGATGCTCGAAAATGAACTCCGGAAGCACACGAAGAATTCAAATGGTCATAACTTTTTACTCGGATGTCCGATTGATGAGCATAATATAACGAGACACTAGAAATTGAACAACGGAAGCTCTCGAGAAATTCTAATGGTCATAACCTTTCATTCGGAGGTACTACTCAGGCGCATAATATATCGAGACATTCGAAATTGAACAACGGAAGCTCTCGAGAATATCAAATTGTCATAACTTTTAACTCAGATGTCAGATTCAGTCGCATAATATATCGAGACGCTCAAAATTGAACAATGGAAGCTCTCGAGAAATTCAAATGGTCATAACTTTTAACTCGGAGGTCAGATTCAGGCGCATAATATATCGAGACGCTCGAAATTGAACAACGGAAGCTCTCGAGAAATTCAAATGGTCATGACTTTTAACTCGGAGGTCCGATTCAGGCGCATAATATATCGAGACGTTCGAAATTGAACAACGGAAGCTCCGGAGAATTTCAAATTGTCATAACTTTTAAATCAGATGTCAGATTCAGTCGCATAATACATCGAGACGCTCAAAATTGAACTCCGGAAGCACACGAAAAATTCAAATGGTCATAACTTTTCATTCGGAGGTCCTATTCAGGCGCATAATATATCGAGACATTCGAAATTGAACAACGGAAGCTCTCGAGAATATCAAATTGTCATAATTTTTAACTCAGATGTCAGATTCAGTCGCATAATATATCGAGACGCTCAAAATTGAACAACGGAACTCTCGAGAAATTCAAATGGTCAAAACTTTTAACTCGAAGGTCCGATTCAGGCGCATAATATATCGAGACGCTAGAAATTGAACAATGGAAGCTCTTGAGCAATTCAAATGGTCATAACTTTTCACTCGGAGGTCCGATTCAGGTGGATAATATATCGAGACGCTCGAAATTGAACTCCGGAAGCACACGAAAAATTCAAATGGTCATAACTTTTTACTCGGATGTCCGATTCAGGCGCATAATGTATCGACACGTTCGAAATTGAACAACGAAGCTCTCGAGAATTCAATGGTCATAAATTTTAACTGGAGGTCCGATTCAAGCGCATAATATATCGACACGTTCGAAATTGAAAAACGGAAGCGCTCGAGAAATTCAAATGGTCATAACTTTTAACTTGGAGGTCCGATTCAGGCGCAAAATATATCGAGACGCTAGAAATTGAACAATGAAAGCTCTTGAGCAATTAAAATGGTCATAACTTTTCACTCGGAGGTCCGATTCAGGCGCATAATATATCGAGACACTCGAATTGAACTCCGGAAGCACACGAAGAATTCAAATGGTCATAACTTTTTACTCGGATGTCCGATTGATGAGCATAATATAACGAGACACTAGAAATTGAACAACGGAAGCTCTCGAGAAATCTAATGGTCATAACCTTTCATTCGGAGGTACTACTCAGGCGCATAATATATCGAGACATTCGAAATTGAACAACGGAAGCTCTCGAGAATATCAAATTGTCATAACTTTTAACTCAGATGTCAGATTCAGTCGCATAATATATCGAGACGCTCAAAATTGAACAATGGAAGCTCTCGAGAAATTCAAATGGTCATAACTTTTAACTCGGAGGTCCGATTCAGGCGCATAATATATCGAGACGTTCGAAATTGAACAACGGAAGCTCTCGAGAAATTCAAATGGTCATGACTTTTAACTCGGAGGTCCGATTCAGGCGCATAATATATCGAGACGTTCGAAATTGAACAACGGAAGCTCCGGAGAATTTCAAATTGTCATAACTTTTAAATCAGATGTCAGATTCAGTCGCATAATACATCGAGACGCTCAAAATTGAACTCCGGAAGCACACGAAAATTCAAATGGTCATAACTTTTCATTCGGAGGTCCTATTCAGGCGCATAATATATCGAGACATTCGAAATTGAACAACGGAAGCTCTCGAGAATATCAAATTGTCATAATTTTTAACTCAGATGTCAGATTCAGTCGCATAATATATCGAGACGCTCAAAATTGAACAACGGAACTCTCGAGAAATTCAAATGGTCAAAACTTTTAACTCGAAGGTCCGATTCAGGCGCATAATATATCGAGACGCTAGAAATTGAACAATGGAAGCTCTTGAGCAATTCAAATGGTCATAACTTTTCACTCGGAGGTCCGATTCAGGTGGATAATATATCGAGACGCTCGAAATTGAACTCCGGAAGCACACGAAAAATTCAAATGGTCATAACTTTTTACTCGGATGTCCGATTCAGGCGCATAATGTATCGACACGTTCGAAATTGAACAACGAAAGCTCTCGAGAAATTCAAATGGTCATAATTTTAACTTGGAGGTCCGATTCAAGCGCATAATATATCGACACGTTCGAAATTGAACAACGGAAGCCTCGAGAAATTCAAATGGTCATAACTTTTAACTTGGAGGTCCGATTCAGGCGCAAAATATATCGAGACGCTAGAAATTGAACAATGAAAGCTCTGAGCAATTAAAATGGTCATAACTTTTCACTCGGAGGTCCGATTCAGGCGCATAATATATCGAGACACTCGAAATTGAACTCGGAAGCACACGAAGAATTCAAATGGTCATAACTTTTACTCGGATGTCCGATTGATGGCATAATATAACGAGACACTAGAAATTGAACAACGGAAGCTCTCGAGAAATTCAATGGTCATAACCTTTCATCGGAGGTCTATCAGGCGCATAATATATCGAGACCTCGAAATTGAACAACGGAAGCTCTCGAGAATATCAAATTGTCATAACTTTTAACTCAGATGTCGATTCAGTCGCATAATATATCGAGACGCTCAAAATTGAACAATGGAAGCTCTCGAGAAATTCAAATGGTCATAACTTTAACTCGGAGGTCCGATTCAGGCGCATAATATATCGAGACGTTCGAAATTGAACAACGGAAGCTCTCGAGAAATTCAAATGGTCATAACTTTTAACTCGGAGGTCCGATTCAGGCGCATAATATATCGAACGTTCGAAATTGAACAACGGAAGCTCTCGGAAATTCAAATGTCATAACTTTTAATCGATGTCAGATTCAGCGCATAATAATCGAGACGCTCAAAATTGAACACGGAAGCACTCGAAAAATTCAAATGGTCATAACTTTTCATTCGGAGGTCCGATTCAGGCGCATAATATATCGAGACATTCGAAATTGAACAACGGAAGCTCGAGAATTCAAATGTCATAATTTTAACTCGATGTCCAGATTCAGGCGCAAATATATCGAGACGCTCAAATTGAACAACGGAAGCTCTGAGAAATTCAAATGGTCATACTTTTCACTCGGAGGTCCGATTCAGCGCATAATATATCGAGACGCTCGAATTGAACAACGGAACTCTCGAGAATTCAAATGGTCATAACTTTTACTCGGAGGTCCGATTCAGGCGCATAATTATCGAGACGCGAAATTGAACAACGGAGCTCTCGAGAAATTCAAATGGTCATAACTTTTCACTCGGATTCCGATTCAGGCGATAATATATCGAACGCTCAAATTGAACAACGGAAGCTCTCGAGAAATTCAAATGGTCATAACTTTTACTCGAGGTCGATTCAGCCATAATATATCGAGACGCTCGAAATTGAACAAGAAGCTCTCTGAGAAATTCAATTGCATAACTTTTAACTCGAGGTCCGATTCAGGCGCATACTATATCGAGCGCTCGAAATTGAAACGGAAGCTCTCGAGAATTCAAATGGTCATAACTTTTCACGGAGGTCGATTCAGGCGCATAATATATCGAGACGCTCGAAATTGAACAACGGAAGCTCGAGAAATTCAAATGTCATAACTTTTCACTGGAGGTCCGATTCAGGGCATAATATATCGAGACGCTCGAAATTGAACAAGGAGCTCTTCAGCAATTCAAATGGTCATAACTTTTACTCAGAGGTCCGATTCAGGCCATAATATATCGAGACGCTCGAAATTGAACAACGGAAGCTCTCGAGAAATTCAAATGGTCATAACTTTTAACTCGGATGTCCGATTCAGGGCATAATATATCGAGACGCTCAAATTGAACAACGGAAGCTCTCGAGAAATTCAAATGGTCATAACTTTTAACTCGGAGTCAGATTCAGGCGCATAATATATCGAGACGCTCGAAATTGAACAACGGAAGCTCTCGAGAATTCAAATGGTCATAACTTTTAACTCGAGTCAGATTCAGGCGCATTATATATCGAGAGCTCGAAATGAACAACGGAAGCTCTCGAGAATTCAAATGTCATAATTTTACTCGGAGGTCGATTCAGGGCATAATATATCGAGACGCTCGAAATTGAACAACGGAAGCTCTCGGAAATTCAAATGTCTAACTTTTACTCGGATGTCGATTCAGGCGCATAATATATCGAGCACTCGAAATTGAACAACGGAAGCTCTCGAGAATTCAAATGGTCATTAACTTTTCACTCGGAGGTCGATTCAGCGGCATAATATATCGAGACGCTCGAAATTGAACACGGAAGCTCTCGGAAATTCAAATGTCATAACTTTTACACGGAGGTCGATTCAGGCGCATAATATATCAGACGCTCGAAATTGAACAACGGAAGCTCTCGAGAATTCAAATGGTCATAACTTTCACTCGGGATGTCCGATTCAGGCGCATTAATATTCGAGACGCTCGAAATTGAACAACGGAAGCTCTCGAGAAATTCAAATGGTCATAACTTTCACTCGGAGGTCGATTCAGGCGCATAATATATCGAGACGCTCGAAAATTGACAACGGAAGCTCTCGAGAAATTCAAATGGTCATAACTTTACACGGAGGTCGATTCAGGCGCATAATATCGAAGACGCTCGAATTGAACAACGGAAGCTCTCGAGAAATTCAAATAGGTCATAACTTTCACTCGAGGTCCGATTCAGGCGCATAAATATCGAGACGCTCGAAATTGAACAACGGAAGCTCTCGAGAATTCAAATGGTCATAACTTTTACTCGGAGTCGATTCAGGCGCATAATATATCGAGACGCTCGAAATTGAACAACGGAAGCTCTCAGAAATTCAAATGGTCATAACTTTTCACGGAGGTCGATTCAGGCGCATAATATATCGAGACGCTCGAAATTGAACACGGAAGCTCTCGAGAAATTCAATGGTCATAACTTTTAACTCGAGGTCGATTCAGGCGCATAATATATCGAGACCTCAAATTGAACAACGAAGCTCTCGAGAAATTCAATGGTCATACTTTTAACTCGGAGTCCAGATTCAGGCGCTAATATATCGAGACGCTGAAATTGAAAAGGAGCTCTCGAGAAATTCAAATGTCATACTTTTAACTCGAGTCGATAGGCGCATAATATATCGAGACGCTCGAAATTGAACAACGGAAGCTCTCGAGAAATTCAAATGGTTCATAACTTTTAATCGATGTCAGATTCAGCGCATAATATATCGAGACGCTCAAATTGAACCCGGAAGCCACGAAAATTCAAATGGTCATAACTTTTCATCGGAGGTCCATTCAGGCGCATAATATATCGAGACGCTCGAAATTGAACAACGGAAGCTCTCGAGAATTCAAATGTCATAATTTTAACTCGGATGTCGATTAGGCGCATAATATATCGAGACGCTCGAAATTGAACAACGGAACTCTCGAGAAATTCAAATGGTCAAAACTTTTAACTCGAGGTCCGATTCAGGCGCATAATATATCGAGACGCTCGAAATTGAACAACGGAAGCTCTGAGAAATTCAAATGGTCATAACTTTTCACTCGGAGGTCCGATTCAGGCGCATAATATATCGAGACGCTCGAAATTGAACTCGGAAGCACTCGAAAAATTCAAATGGTCATAACTTTTACTCGGATGTCCGATTCAGGCGCATAATATATCGACACGTCGAAATTGAACAACGAAAGCTCTCGAGAAATTCAAATGGTCATAATTTTAACTCGGAGGTCCGATTCAAGCGCATAATATATCGACACGTTCGAAATTGAACAACGGAAGCGCTCGAGAAATTCAAATGGTCATAACTTTTAACTGGAGGTCCGATTCAGGCGCAAATATATCGAGACGCTAGAAATTGAACAATGAACTCTCTGAGAATTAAAATGGTCATAACTTTTCACTCGGAGTCCGATTCAGGCGCATAATATATCGAGACACTCGAAATTGAACTCCGGAAGCACACGAGAATTCAAATGGTCATAACTTTTACTCGGATGTCCGATGTCAGGCATAATATAACGAGACCTCGAAATTGAACAACGGAAGCTCTCGAGAAATTCAAATGGTCATACCTTTCATGGAGTCTACTCAGGCGCATAATATATCGAGACTTCGAAATTGAACAACGGAAGCTCTCGAGAATATCAATTGTCATAACTTTAACTCAGATGTCAGATTCAGTCGCATAATATATCGAGACGCTCAAAATTGAACATGGAAGCTCTCGAGAAATTCAATGGTCATAACTTTTAACTCGGAGGTCCGATTCAGGCGCATAATATATCGAGACGTTCGAAATTGAACAACGGAAGCTCTCGAGAAATTCAAATGGTCATGACTTTTAACTCGGAGGTCCGATTCAGGCGCATAATATATCGAGACGTTCGAAATTGAACAACGGAAGCTCCGGAGAATTCAAATTGTCATAACTTTTAAATCAGATGTCAGATTCAGTCGCATAATACATCGAGACGCTCAAAATTGAACTCCGGAAGCACACGAAAAAATTCAAATGGTCATAACTTTTCATTCGGAGGTCCTATTCAGGCGCATAATATATCGAGACATTCGGAAATTAACAACGGAAGCTCTCGAGAATATCAAATT
>NW_021144362.1:0-11309 GCF_004193775.1 Glycine soja
AAAAGGGTGAGAATGGAGAATTGCACTAAGCAATCACTACGCATGGCTCCAAACTCGTGGGTGGAGGACGCATGAACGAAAACGCAATTCATGGGCTCCGAAAAAGGGTGAGAATGGAGAATTGCACTAAGCAATCACTACGCATGGCTCCAAACTCGTGGGTGGAGGACGCATGAACGAAAACGCAATTCATGGGCTCCGAAAAAGGGTTGAGAATGGAGAATTGCACTAAGCAATCACTACGCATGGCTCCAAACTCGTGGTTGGAGGACGCATGAACGAAAACGCAATTCATGGGCTCCGAAAAAGGGTTGAGAATGGAGAATTGCACTAAGCAATCACTACGCATGGCTCCAAACTCTTGGGTGGAGGACGCATGAACGAAAACGCAATTCATGGGCTCCGAAAAAGGGTGAGAATGGAGAATTGCACTAAGCAATCACTACGCATGGCTCCAAACTCGTGGGTGGAGGACGCATGAACGAAAACGCAATTAGTGGGCTCCGAAAAAAGGGTGAGAATGGAGAACTGCACTAAGCAATCACTACGCATGGCTCCAAACTCGTGGGTGGAGGACGCATGAACGAAAACGCAATTCATGGGCTCCGAAAAAAGGGTGAGAATGGAGAATTGCACTAAGCAATCACTACGCATGGCTGCAAACTCGTGGGTGGAGGACGCATGAACGAAAACGCAATTCATGGGTTCCGAAAAAGGGTGAGAATGGAGAATTGCACTAAGCAATCACTACGCATGGCTCCAAACTCGTGGGTGGAGGACGCATGAACGAAAACGCAATTCATGGGCTCCGAAAAAAGGGTGAGAATGGAGAATTGCACTAAGCAATCACTACGCATGGCTCCAAACTCGTGGGTGGAGGACGCATGAACGAAAACGCAATTCATGGGCTCCGAAAAAAGGGTGAGAATGGAGAATTGCACTAAGCAATCACTACGCATGGCTCCAAACTCGTGGGTGGAGGACGCATGAACGAAAACGCAATTCATGGGCTCCGAAAAAGGGTGAGAATGGAGAATTGCACTAAGCAATCACTACGCATGGCTCCAAACTCGTGGGTGGAGGACGCATGAACGAAAACGCAATTCATGGGCTCCGAAAAAGGGTGAGAATGGAGAATTGCACTAAGCAATCACTACGCATGGCTCCAAACTCGTGGGTGGAGGACGCATGAACGAAAACGCAATTCATGGGCTCCGAAAAAGGGGTGAGAATGGAGAATTGCACTAAGCAATCACTACGCATGGCTCCAAACTCGTGGGTGGAGGACGCATGAACGAAAACGCAATTAGTGGGCTCCGAAAAAAGGGTGAGAATGGAGAATTGCACTAAGCAATCACTACGCATGGCTCCAAACTCGTGGGTGGAGGACGCATGAACGAAAACGCAATTCATGGGCTCCGAAAAAGGGTGAGAATGGAGAATTGCACTAAGCAATCACTACGCATGGCTCCAAACTCGTGGGTGGAGGACGCATGAACGAAAACGCAATTCATGGGCTCCGAAAAAGGGTGAGAATGGAGAATTGCACTAAGCAATCACTACGCATGGCTCCAAACTCGTGGGTGGAGGACGCATGAACGAAAACGCAATTCATGGGCTCCGAAAAAGGGTGAGAATGGAGAATTGCACTAAGCAATCACTACGCATGGCTCCAAACTCGTGGGTGGAGGACGCATGAACGAAAACGCAATTCATGGGCTCCGAAAAAGGGTTGAGAATGGAGAATTGCACTAAGCAATCACTACGCATGGCTCCAAACTCGTGGGTGGAGGACGCATGAACGAAAACGCAATTCATGGGCTCCGAAAAAGGGTGAGAATGGAGAATTGCACTAAGCAATCACTACGCATGGCTCCAAACTCGTGGGTGGAGGACGCATGAACGAAAACGCAATTCATGGGCTCCGAAAAAAGGGTGAGAATGGAGAATTGCACTAAGCAATCACTACGCATGGCTCCAAACTCGTGGGTGGAGGACGCATGAACGAAAACGCAATTCATGGGCTCCGAAAAAAGGGTGAGAATGGAGAATTGCACTAAGCAATCACTACGCATGGCTCCAAACTCGTGGGTGGAGGACGCATGAACGAAAACGCAATTCATGGGCTCCGAAAAAGGGTTGAGAATGGAGAATTGCACTAAGCAATCACTACGCATGGCTCCAAACTCGTGGGTGGAGGACGCATGAACGAAAACGCAATTCATGGGCTCCGAAAAAAGGGTGAGAATGGAGAATTGCACTAAGCAATCACTACGCATGGCTCCAAACTCGTGGGTGGAGGACGCATGAACGAAAACGCAATTCATGGGCTCCGAAAAAGGGTGAGAATGGAGAATTGCACTAAGCAATCACTACGCATGGCTCCAAACTCGTGGGTGGAGGACGCATGAACGAAAACGCAATTCATGGGCTCCGAAAAAGGGTGAGAATGGAGAATTGCACTAAGCAATCACTACGCATGGCTCCAAACTCGTGGTGGAGGACGCATGAACGAAAACGCAATTCATGGGCTCCGAAAAAGGGTGAGAATGGAGAATTGCACTAAGCAATCACTACGCATGGCTCCAAACTCGTGGGTGGAGGACGCATGAACGAAAACGCAATTCATGGGCTCCGAAAAAGGGTGAGAATGGAGAATTGCACTAAGCAATCACTACGCATGGCTCCAAACTCGTGGGTGGAGGACGCATGAACGAAAACGCAATTCATGGGCTCCGAAAAAGGGTGAGAATGGAGAATTGCACTAAGCAATCACTACGCATGGCTCCAAACTCGTGGGTGGAGGACGCATGAACGAAAACGCAATTCATGGGCTCCGAAAAAGGGTGAGAATGGAGAATTGCACTAAGCAATCACTACGCATGGCTCCAAACTCGTGGGTGGAGGACGCATGAACGAAAACGCAATTCATGGGCTCCGAAAAAGGGTGAGAATGGAGAATTGCACTAAGCAATCACTACGCATGGCTCCAAACTCGTGGGTGGAGGACGCATGAACGAAAACGCAATTCATGGGCTCCGAAAAAAGGGTGAGAATGGAGAATTGCACTAAGCAATCACTACGCATGGCTCCAAACTCGTGGGTGGAGGACCCATGAACGAAAACGCAATTCATGGGCTCCGAAAAAAGGGTGAGAATGGAGAATTGCACTAAGCAATCACTACGCATGGCTCAAACTCTTGGGTGGAGGACGCATGAACGAAAACGCAATTCATGGGCTCCGAAAAAGGGTGAGAATGGAGAATTGCACTAAGCAATCACTACGCATGGCTCCAAACTCGTGGGTGGAGGACGCATGAACGAAAACGCAATTCATGGGCTCCGAAAAAGGGTGAGAATGGAGAATTGCACTAAGCAATCACTACGCATGGCTCCAAACTCGTGGGTGGAGGACGCATGAACGAAAACGCAATTCATGGGCTCCGAAAAAGGGTGAGAATGGAGAATTGCACTAAGCAATCACTACGCATGGCTCCAAACTCGTGGGTGGAGGACGCATGAACGAAAACGCAATTCATGGGCTCCGAAAAAGGGTGAGAATGGAGAATTGCACTAAGCAATCACTACGCATGGCTCCAAACTCGTGGGTGGAGGACGCATGAACGAAAACGCAATTCATGGGCTCCGAAAAAGGGTGAGAATGGAGAATTGCACTAAGCAATCACTACGCATGGCTCCAAACTCGTGGGTGGAGGACGCATGAACGAAAACGCAATTCATGGGCTCCGAAAAAGGGTGAGAATGGAGAATTGCACTAAGCAATCACTACGCATGGCTCCAAACTCGTGGGTGGAGGACGCATGAACGAAAACGCAATTCATGGGCTCCGAAAAAGGGTGAGAATGGAGAATTGCACTAAGCAATCACTACGCATGGCTCCAAACTCGTGGGTGGAGGACGCATGAACGAAAACGCAATTCATGGGCTCCGAAAAAAGGGTGAGAATGGAGAATTGCACTAAGCAATCACTACGCATGGCTCCAAACTCGTGGGTGGAGGACGCATGAACGAAAACGCAATTCATGGGCTCCGAAAAAAGGGTGAGAATGGAGAATTGCACTAAGCAATCACTACGCATGGCTCAAACTCGTGGGTGGAGGACGCATGAACGAAAACGCAATTCATGGGCTCCGAAAAAGGGTGAGAATGGAGAATTGCACTAAGCAATCACTACGCATGGCTCCAAACTCGTGGGTGGAGGACGCATGAACGAAAACGCAATTCATGGGCTCCGAAAAAGGGTGAGAATGGAGAATTGCACTAAGCAATCACTACGCATGGCTCCAAACTCGTGGGTGGAGGACGCATGAACGAAAACGCAATTCATGGGCTCCGAAAAAGGGTGAGAATGGAGAATTGCACTAAGCAATCACTACGCATGGCTCCAAACTCGTGGGTGGAGGACGCATGAACGAAAACGCAATTCATGGGCTCCGAAAAAGGGTGAGAATGGAGAATTGCACTAAGCAATCACTACGCATGGCTCCAAACTCGTGGTGGAGGACGCATGAACGAAAACGCAATTCATGGGCTCCGAAAAAGGGTGAGAATGGAGAATTGCACTAAGCAATCACTACGCATGGCTCCAAACTCGTGGGTGGAGGACGCATGAACGAAAACGCAATTCATGGGCTCCGAAAAAAGGGTGAGAATGGAGAATTGCACTAAGCAATCACTACGCATGGCTCCAAACTCGTGGGTGGAGGACGCATGAACGAAAACGCAATTCATGGGCTCCGAAAAAGGGTGAGAATGGAGAATTGCACTAAGCAATCACTACGCATGGCTCCAAACTCGTGGGTGGAGGACGCATGAACGAAAACGCAATTCATGGGCTCCGAAAAAGGGTGAGAATGGAGAATTGCACTAAGCAATCACTACGCATGGCTCCAAACTCGTGGGTGGAGGACGCATGAACGAAAACGCAATTCATGGGCTCCGAAAAAGGGTGAGAATGGAGAATTGCACTAAGCAATCACTACGCATGGCTCCAAACTCGTGGTGGAGGACGCATGAACGAAAACGCAATTCATGGGCTCCGAAAAAGGGTGAGAATGGAGAATTGCACTAAGCAATCACTACGCATGGCTCCAAACTCGTGGTGGAGGACGCATGAACGAAAACGCAATTCATGGGCTCCGAAAAAGGGTGAGAATGGAGAATTGCACTAAGCAATCACTACGCATGGCTCCAAACTCGTGGGTGGAGGACGCATGAACGAAAACGCAATTCATGGGCTCCGAAAAAGGGTGAGAATGGAGAATTGCACTAAGCAATCACTACGCATGGCTCCAAACTCGTGGGTGGAGGACGCATGAACGAAAACGCAATTCATGGGCTCCGAAAAAAGGGTGAGAATGGAGAATTGCACTAAGCAATCACTACGCATGGCTCCAAACTCGTGGGTGGAGGACGCATGAACGAAAACGCAATTCATGGGCTCCGAAAAAAGGGTGAGAATGGAGAATTGCACTAAGCAATCACTACGCATGGCTCCAAACTCGTGGGTGGAGGACGCATGAACGAAAACGCAATTCATGGGCTCCGAAAAAGGGTGAGAATGGAGAATTGCACTAAGCAATCACTACGCATGGCTCCAAACTCGTGGGTGGAGGACGCATGAACGAAAACGCAATTCATGGGCTCCGAAAAAGGGTGAGAATGGAGAATTGCACTAAGCAATCACTACGCATGGCTCCAAACTCGTGGGTGGAGGACGCATGAACGAAAACGCAATTCATGGGCTCCGAAAAAAGGGTGAGAATGGAGAATTGCACTAAGCAATCACTACGCATGGCTCCAAACTCGTGGGTGGAGGACGCATGAACGAAAACGCAATTCATGGGCTCCGAAAAAGGGTGAGAATGGAGAATTGCACTAAGCAATCACTACGCATGGCTCCAAACTCGTGGGTGGAGGACGCATGAACGAAAACGCAATTCATGGGCTCCGAAAAAGGGTGAGAATGGAGAATTGCACTAAGCAATCACTACGCATGGCTCCAAACTCGTGGGTGGAGGACGCATGAACGAAAACGCAATTCATGGGCTCCGAAAAAGGGTGAGAATGGAGAATTGCACTAAGCAATCACTACGCATGGCTCCAAACTCGTGGGTGGAGGACGCATGAACGAAAACGCAATTCATGGGCTCCGAAAAAGGGTGAGAATGGAGAATTGCACTAAGCAATCACTACGCATGGCTCCAAACTCGTGGTGGAGGACGCATGAACGAAAACGCAATTCATGGGCTCCGAAAAAGGGTGAGAATGGAGAATTGCACTAAGCAATCACTACGCATGGCTCCAAACTCGTGGGTGGAGGACGCATGAACGAAAACGCAATTCATGGGCTCCGAAAAAAGGGTGAGAATGGAGAATTGCACTAAGCAATCACTACGCATGGCTCCAAACTCGTGGGTGGAGGACGCATGAACGAAAACGCAATTCATGGGCTCCGAAAAAGGGTTGAGAATGGAGAATTGCACTAAGCAATCACTACGCATGGCTCCAAACTCGTGGGTGGAGGACGCATGAACGAAAACGCAATTCATGGGCTCCGAAAAAAGGGTGAGAATGGAGAATTGCACTAAGCAATCACTACGCATGGCTCCAAACTCGTGGGTGGAGGACGCATGAACGAAAACGCAATTCATGGGCTCCGAAAAAGGGTGAGAATGGAGAATTGCACTAAGCAATCACTACGCATGGCTCCAAACTCGTGGTGGAGGACGCATGAACGAAAACGCAATTCATGGGCTCCGAAAAAGGGTGAGAATGGAGAATTGCACTAAGCAATCACTACGCATGGCTCCAAACTCGTGGGTGGAGGACGCATGAACGAAAACGCAATTCATGGGCTCCGAAAAAAGGGTGAGAATGGAGAATTGCACTAAGCAATCACTACGCATGGCTCCAAACTCGTGGGTGGAGGACGCATGAACGAAAACGCAATTCATGGGCTCCGAAAAAGGGTGAGAATGGAGAATTGCACTAAGCAATCACTACGCATGGCTCCAAACTCGTGGGTGGAGGACGCATGAACGAAAACGCAATTCATGGGCTCCGAAAAAAGGGTGAGAATGGAGAATTGCACTAAGCAATCACTACGCATGGCTCCAAACTCGTGGGTGGAGGACGCATGAACGAAAACGCAATTCATGGGCTCCGAAAAAAGGGTGAGAATGGAGAATTGCACTAAGCAATCACTACGCATGGCTCCAAACTCGTGGGTGGAGGACGCATGAACGAAAACGCAATTCATGGGCTCCGAAAAAGGGTGAGAATGGAGAATTGCACTAAGCAATCACTACGCATGGCTCCAAACTCGTGGGTGGAGGACGCATGAACGAAAACGCAATTCATGGGCTCCGAAAAAGGGTGAGAATGGAGAATTGCACTAAGCAATCACTACGCATGGCTCCAAACTCGTGGGTGGAGGACGCATGAACGAAAACGCAATTCATGGGCTCCGAAAAAGGGTGAGAATGGAGAATTGCACTAAGCAATCACTACGCATGGCTCCAAACTCGTGGGTGGAGGACGCATGAACGAAAACGCAATTCATGGGCTCCGAAAAAAGGGTGAGAATGGAGAATTGCACTAAGCAATCACTACGCATGGCTCCAAACTCGTGGGTGGAGGACGCATGAACGAAAACGCAATTCATGGGCTCCGAAAAAGGGTGAGAATGGAGAATTGCACTAAGCAATCACTACGCATGGCTCCAAACTCGTGGGTGGAGGACGCATGAACGAAAACGCAATTCATGGGCTCCGAAAAAGGGTGAGAATGGAGAATTGCACTAAGCAATCACTACGCATGGCTCCAAACTCGTGGGTGGAGGACGCATGAACGAAAACGCAATTCATGGGCTCCGAAAAAGGGTGAGAATGGAGAATTGCACTAAGCAATCACTACGCATGGCTCCAAACTCGTGGGTGGAGGACGCATGAACGAAAACGCAATTCATGGGCTCCGAAAAAGGGTGAGAATGGAGAATTGCACTAAGCAATCACTACGCATGGCTCCAAACTCGTGGGTGGAGGACGCATGAACGAAAACGCAATTCATGGGCTCCGAAAAAAGGGTGAGAATGGAGAATTGCACTAAGCAATCACTACGCATGGCTCCAAACTCGTGGGTGGAGGACGCATGAACGAAAACGCAATTCATGGGCTCCGAAAAAGGGTGAGAATGGAGAATTGCACTAAGCAATCACTACGCATGGCTCCAAACTCGTGGGTGGAGGACGCATGAACGAAAACGCAATTCATGGGCTCCGAAAAAGGGTGAGAATGGAGAATTGCACTAAGCAATCACTACGCATGGCTCCAAACTCGTGGGTGGAGGACGCATGAACGAAAACGCAATTCATGGGCTCCGAAAAAGGGTGAGAATGGAGAATTGCACTAAGCAATCACTACGCATGGCTCCAAACTCGTGGGTGGAGGACGCATGAACGAAAACGCAATTCATGGGCTCCGAAAAAAGGGTGAGAATGGAGAATTGCACTAAGCAATCACTACGCATGGCTCCAAACTCGTGGGTGGAGGACGCATGAACGAAAACGCAATTCATGGGCTCCGAAAAAAGGGTGAGAATGGAGAATTGCACTAAGCAATCACTACGCATGGCTCCAAACTCGTGGGTGGAGGACGCATGAACGAAAACGCAATTCATGGGCTCCGAAAAAGGGTGAGAATGGAGAATTGCACTAAGCAATCACTACGCATGGCTCCAAACTCGTGGGTGGAGGACGCATGAACGAAAACGCAATTCATGGGCTCCGAAAAAGGGTGAGAATGGAGAATTGCACTAAGCAATCACTACGCATGGCTCCAAACTCGTGGGTGGAGGACGCATGAACGAAAACGCAATTCATGGGCTCCGAAAAAAGGGTGAGAATGGAGAATTGCACTAAGCAATCACTACGCATGGCTCCAAACTCGCGGGTGGAGGACGCATGAACGAAAACGCAATTCATGGGCTCCGAAAAAGGGTGAGAATGGAGAATTGCACTAAGCAATCACTACGCATGGCTCCAAACCCGTGGGTGGAGGACGCATGAATGAAAACGCAATTCATGGGCTCCGAAAAAAGGGTGAGAATGGAGAATTGCACTAAGCAATCACTACGCATGGCTCCAAACTCGTGGTGGAGGACGCATGAACGAAAACGCAATTCATGGGCTCCGAAAAAGGGTGAGAATGGAGAATTGCACTAAGCAATCACTACGCATGGCTCCAAACCCGTGGGTGGAGGACGCATGAACGAAAACGCAATTCATGGGCTCCGAAAAAAGGGTGAGAATGGAGAATTGCACTAAGCAATCACTACGCATGGCTCCAAACTCGTGGGTGGAGGACGCATGAACGAAAACGCAATTCATGGGCTCCGAAAAAAGGGTGAGAATGGAGAATTGCACTAAGCAATCACTACGCATGGCTCCAAACTCGTGGGTGGAGGACGCATGAACGAAAACGCAATTCATGGGCTCCGAAAAAGGGTGAGAATGGAGAATTGCACTAAGCAATCACTACGCATGGCTCCAAACTCGTGGGTGGAGGACGCATGAACGAAAACGCAATTCATTGGCTCCGAAAAAAGGGTGAGAATGGAGAATTGCACTAAGCAATCACTACGCATGCCTCCAGACTCGTGGGTTGAGGACGCATGAACGAAAACGCAATTCATGGGATCCGAAAAAGGATGAGAATGGAGAATTGCACTAAGCATTCACTACGCATGGCTCCAAACTCGTGGGTGGAGGACGCATGAACGAAAACGCAATTCATGGGCTCCGAAAAAAGGGTGAGAATGGAGAATTGCACTAAGCAATCACTACGCATGGCTCCAAACTCGTGGGTGGAGGACGCATGAACGAAAACGCAATTCATGGGCTCCGAAAAAGGGTGAGAATGGAGAATTGCACTAAGCAATCACTACGCATGGCTCCAAACTCGTGGGTGGAGGACGCATGAACGAAAACGCAATTCATGGGCTCCGAAAAAGGGTGAGAATGGAGAATTGCACTAAGCAATCACTACGCATGGCTCCAAACTCGTGGGTGGAGGACGCATGAACGAAAACGCAATTCATGGGCTCCGAAAAAGGGTGAGAATGGAGAATTGCACTAAGCAATCACTACGCATGGCTCCAAACTCGTGGGTGGAGGACGCATGAACGAAAACGCAATTCATGGGCTCCGAAAAAAGGGTGAGAATGGAGAATTGCACTAAGCAATCACTACGCATGGCTCCAAACTCGTGGGTAGAGGACGCATGAACGAAAACGCAATTCATGGGCTCCGAAAAAGGGTAAGAATGGAAAATTGCACTAAGCAATCACTACGCATGGCTCCAAACTCGTGGGTGGAGGACGCATGAACGAAAACGCAATTCATGGGCTCCGAAAAAGGGTTGAGAATGGAGAATTGCACTAAGCAATCACTACGCATGGCTCCAAACTCGTGGGTGGAGGACGCATGAACGAAAACGCAATTCATGGGCTCCGAAAAAAGGGTGAGAATGGAGAATTGCACTAAGCAATCACTACGCATGGCTCCAAACTCGTGGGTGGAGGACGCATGAACGAAAACGCAATTCATGGGCTCCGAATAAAGGGTGAGAATGGAGAATTGCACTAAGCAATCACTACTCATGGCTCCAAACTCGTGGGTGGAGGACGCATGAACGAAAACGCAATTCATGGGCTCCGAAAAAGGGTGACAATGGAGAATTGCACTAAGCAATCACTACGCATGGCTCCAAACTCGTGGGTGGAGGACCCATGAACGAAAACGCAATTCATGGGCTCCGAAAAAAGGGTGAGAATGGAGAATTGCACTAAGCAATCACTACGCATGGCTCCAAACTCGTGGGTGGAGGACGCATGAACGAAAACGCAATTCATGGGCTCCGAAAAAAGGGTGAGAATGGAGAATTGCACTAAGCAATCACTACTCATGGCTCCAAACTCGTGGGTGGAGGACGCATGAACGAAAACGCAATTCATGGGCTCCGAAAAAGGGTGAGAATGGAGAATTGCACTAAGCAATCACTACGCATGGCTCCAAACTCGTGGGTGGAGGACGCATGAACGAAAACGCAATTCATGGGCTCCGAAAAAGGGTGAGAATGGAGAATTGCACTAAGCAATCACTACGCATGGCTCCAAACTCGTGGGTGGAGGACGCATGAACGAAAACGCAATTCATGGGCTCCGAAAAAAGGGTGAGAATGGAGAATTGCACTAAGCAATCACTACGCATGGCTCAAACTCATGGGGGA
>NW_021144363.1:0-8725 GCF_004193775.1 Glycine soja
TTTTACTCGGATGTCCTGATTGAGTCCCGTAATATATCGAGACGCTCGAAATGAATGTTGAGCTCTGAGCAACTCAAACGACAATAACTTTTTACTCGGATGTCTGATTGAGTCCCGTAATATATCGGACGCTCGAAATTGAATGTTGAAGCCTCGAGCAATTCAAACGACAATAACTTTTTACTCGGATGTCTGATTGAGTCCCGTCATATATCGAGACGCTCGAAATTGAATGTTGAAGCTCTGAGCCAATTCAGACGACAATATTTTTTACTCGGATGTCTGATTGTGTCCCGTCATATATCGAGACGCTCGAAATTGAATGATGGAGCTCTCAGCCAATTCAAACGACAATAACTTTTTACTCGGATGTCTGATTGAGTCCCGTCATATATCGAGACGCTCGAAATTGAATGTTGAAGCTCTGAGCAAATTCAAACGACAATAACTTTTTACTCGGATGTCTGATTGAGTCCCGTATATATCGAGACGCTCGAAATTGAATGTTGAAGCTCTGAGCCAATTCAAACGACAATAAACTTTTTACTCGGATGTCTGATTGAGTCCCGTAATATATCGAGACGCTCGAAATTGAATGTTGAAGCTCTGAGCCAATTAAGACGACAATATCTTTTTACTCGGATGTCTGATTGAGTCCCGTATATATCGAGACGCTCGAAATTGAATGTTGAAGCTCTGAGCAAATCAAACGACAATAACTTTTTACTCGGATGTCTGATTGAGTCCCGTAACATATCGAGACGCTCGAAATTGAATGTTGAAGCTCTCAGCCAATTCAAACGACAATAACTTTTTACTCGGATGTCTGATTGAGTCCCGTCATATATCGAGACGCTCGAAATTGAATGTTGAAGCTCTGAGCAAATCAAACGACAATAACTTTTTACTCGGATGTCTGATTGAGTCCCGTAACATATCGAGACGCTCGAAATTGAATGTTGAAGCTCTCAGCCAATTCAAACGACAATAACTTTTTACTCGGATGTCTGATTGAGTCCCGTCATATATCGAGACGCTCGAAATTGAATGTTGAAGCTCTGAGCCAATTCAAACGACAATAACTTTTTACTCGGATGTCTGATTGAGTCCCGTCATATATCGAGACGCTCGAAATTGAATGTTGAAGCTCTCAGCCAATTCAAACGAAATTCACTTTTTACACGGATGTCTGATTGAGTCCCGTCATATATCGAGACGCTTGAAATTGAATGTTGAAGCTCTGAGCCAACTCAAACGACAATAACTTTTTACTCGGATGTCTGATTGACTCCCGTAATATATCGACACGCTCGAAATTGAATGTTGAAGCTCTGAGCCAATTAAGACGATAATATCTTTTTACTCGGATGTCTGATTGAGTCCCGTCATATATCGAGACGCTCGAAATTGAATGATGGAGCTCTCAGCCAATTCAAACGACAATAACTTTTTACTCGGATGTCTGATTGAGTCCCGTAATATAACGAGACGCTCGAAATTGAATGTTGAAGCTCTCAGCCAATTCAAACGACAATAACTTTTTACTCGGATGTCTGATTGAGTCCCGTCATATATCGAGACGCTCGAAATTGAATGTTGAAGCTCTGAGCCAATTCAAACGACAATAACTTTTTACTCGGATGTCTGATTGAGTCCCGTCATATATCGAGACGCTCGAAATTGAATGTTGAAGCTCTGAGCCAATTCAAACGACAATAACTTTTTACTCGGATGTCTGATTGAGTCCCGTAACATATCGAGACGCTCGAAATTGAATGTTGAAGCTCTGAGCCAATTCAAACGACAATAACTTTTTACTCGGATGTCTGATTGAGTCCCGTCATATATCGAGACGCTCGAAATTGAATGTTGAAGCTCTGAGCCAATTCAAACGACAATAACTTTTTACTCGGATGTCTGATTGAGTCCCGTAATATATCGAGACGCTCGAAATTGAATGTTGAAGCTCTGAGCCAATTCAAACGACAATAACTTTTTACTCGGATGTCTGATTGAGTCCCGTAATATATCGAGACGCTCGAAATTGAATGTTGAAGCTCTGAGCCAATTCAAACGACAATAACTTTTTACTCGGATGTCTGATTGAGTCCCGTCATATATCGAGACGCTCGAAATTGAATGTTGAAGCTCTGAGCCAATTCAAACGACAATAACTTTTTACTCGGATGTCTGATTGAGTCCCGTAAATATCGAGACGCTCGAAATTGAATGTTGAAGCTCTGAGCCAATTCAAACGACAATAACTTTTTACTCGGATGTCTGATTGAGTCCCGTCATATATCGAGACGCTCGAAATTGAATGTTGAAGCTCTGAGCCAATTCAAACGACAATAACTTTTTACTCGGATGTCTGATTGAGTCCCGTAATATATCGAGACGCTCGAAATTGAATGTTGAAGCTCTGAGCCAATTCAAACGACAATAACTTTTTACTCGGATGTCTGATTGAGTCCCGTAAATATCGAGACGCTCGAAATTGAATGTTGAAGCTCTGAGCCAATTCAAACGACAATAACTTTTTACTCGGATGTCTGATTGAGTCCCGTACATATATCGAGACGCTCGAAATTGAATGTTGAAGCTCTGAGCCAATTCAAACGACAATAACTTTTTACTCGGATGTCTGATTGAGTCCCGTCATATATCGAGACGCTCGAAATTGAATGTTGAAGCTCTGAGCCAATTCAAACGACAATAACTTTTTACTCGGATGTCTGATTGAGTCCCGTAATATATCGAGACGCTCGAAATTGAATGTTGAAGCTCTCAGCCAATTCAAACGACAATAACTTTTTACTCGGATGTCTGATTGAGTCCCGTCATATATCGAGACGCTCGAAATTGAATGTTGAAGCTCTGAGCCAATTCAAACGACAATAACTTTTTACTCGGATGTCTGATTGAGTCCCGTAATATATCGAGACGCTCGAAATTGAATGTTGAAGCTCTGAGCCAATTCAAACGACAATAACTTTTTACTCGGATGTCTGATTGAGTCCCGTCATATATCGAGACGCTCGAAATTGAATGTTGAAGCTCTGAGCCAATTCAAACGACAATAACTTTTTACTCGGATGTCTGATTGAGTCCCGTAATATATCGAGACGCTCGAAATTGAATGTTGAAGCTCTCAGCCAATTCAAACGACAATAACTTTTTACTCGGATGTCTGATTGAGTCCCGTATATATCGAGACGCTCGAAATTGAATGTTGAAGCTCTGAGCCAATTCAAACGACAATAACTTTTTACTCGGATGTCTGATTGAGTCCCGTCATATATCGAGACGCTCGAAATTGAATGTTGAAGCTCTGAGCCAATTCAAACGACAATAACTTTTTACTCGGATGTCTGATTGAGTCCCGTAAATATCGAGACGCTCGAAATTGAATGTTGAAGCTCTGAGCCAATTCAAACGACAATAACTTTTTACTCGGATGTCTGATTGAGTCCCGTAATATATCGAGACGCTCGAAATTGAATGTTGAAGCTCTGAGCCAATTCAAACGACAATAACTTTTTACTCGGATGTCTGATTGAGTCCCGTCATATATCGAGACGCTCGAAATTGAATGTTGAAGCTCTGAGCCAATTCAGACGACAATAACTTTTTACTCGGATGTCTGATTGAGTCCCGTAATATATCGAGACGCTCGAAATTGAATGTTGAAGCTCTGAGCCAATTCAAACGACAATAACTTTTTACTCGGATGTCTGATTGAGTCCCGTCATATATCGAGACGCTCGAAATTGAATGTTGAAGCTCTGAGCCAATTCAAACGACAATAACTTTTTACTCGGATGTCTGATTGAGTCCCGTCATATATCGAGACGCTCGAAATTGAATGTTGAAGCTCTGAGCCAATTCAAACGACAATAACTTTTTACTCGGATGTCTGATTGAGTCCCGTAACATATCGAGACGCTCGAAATTGAATGTTGAAGCTCTGAGCCAATTCAAACGACAATAACTTTTTACTCGGATGTCTGATTGAGTCCCGTAATATATCGAGACGCTCGAAATTGAATGTTGAAGCTCTGAGCCAATTCAAACGACAATAACTTTTTACTCGGATGTCTGATTGAGTCCCGTCATATATCGAGACGCTCGAAATTGAATGTTGAAGCTCTGAGCCAATTCAAACGACAATAATTTTTTACTCGGATGTCTGAATGAGTCCCGTAATATATCGAGACACTCGAAATTGAATGTTGAATCTCTGAGCCAATTCAAACGACAATATCTTTTTACTCGGATGTCTGATTGAGTCCCGTATATATCGAGACGCTCGAAATTGAATGTTGAAGCTCTGAGCCAATTCAAACGACAATAACTTTTTACTCGGATGTCTGATTGAGTCCCGTAATATATCGAGACGCTCGAAATTGAATGTTGAAGCTCTGAGCCAATTCAAACGACAATAACTTTTTACTCGGATGTCTGATTGAGTCCCGTCATATATCGAGACGCTCGAAATTGAATGTTGAAGCTCTGAGCCAATTCAAACGACAATAACTTTTTACTCGGATGTCTGATTGAGTCCCGTAACATATCGAGACGCTCGAAATTGAATGTTGAAGCTCTCAGCCAATTCAAACGACAATAACTTTTTACTCGGATGTCTGATTGAGTCCCGTCATATATCGAGACGCTCGAAATTGAATGTTGAAGCTCTGAGCCAATTCAAACGACAATAACTTTTTACTCGGATGTCTGATTGAGTCCCGTCATATATCGAGACGCTCGAAATTGAATGTTGAAGCTCTGAGCCAATTCAAACGACAATAACTTTTTACTCGGATGTCTGATTGAGTCCCGTAATATATCGAGACGCTCGAAATTGAATGTTGAAGCTCTGAGCCAATTCAAACGACAATAACTTTTTACTCGGATGTCTGATTGAGTCCCGTCATATATCGAGACGCTCGAAATTGAATGTTGAAGCTCTGAGCCAATTCAAACGACAATAACTTTTTACTCGGATGTCTGATTGAGTCCCGTAATATATCGAGACGCTCGAAATTGAATGTTGAAGCTCTCAGCCAATTCAAACGACAATAACTTTTTACTCGGATGTCTGATTGAGTCCCGTCATATATCGAGACGCTCGAAATTGAATGTTGAAGCTCTGAGCCAATTCAAACGACAATAACTTTTTACTCGGATGTCTGATTGAGTCCCGTAATATATCGAGACGCTCGAAATTGAATGTTGAAGCTCTCAGCCAATTCAAACGACAATAACTTTTTACTCGGATGTCTGATTGAGTCCCGTAATATATCGAGACGCTCGAAATTGAATGTTGAAGCTCTGAGCCAATTCAAACGACAATAACTTTTTACTCGGATGTCTGATTGAGTCCCGTCATATATCGAGACGCTCGAAATTGAATGTTGAAGCTCTGAGCCAATTCAAACGACAATAACTTTTTACTCGGATGTCTGATTGAGTCCCGTCATATATCGAGACGCTCGAAATTGAATGTTGAAGCTCTGAGCCAATTCAAACGACAATAACTTTTTACTCGGATGTCTGATTGAGTCCCGTAATATATCGAGACGCTCGAAATTGAATGTTGAAGCTCTGAGCCAATTCAAACGACAATAACTTTTTACTCGGATGTCTGATTGAGTCCCGTAACATATCGAGACGCTCGAAATTGAATGTTGAAGCTCTCAGCCAATTCAAACGACAATAACTTTTTACTCGGATGTCTGATTGAGTCCCGTCATATATCGAGACGCTCGAAATTGAATGTTGAAGCTCTGAGCCAATTCAAACGACAATAACTTTTTACTCGGATGTCTGATTGAGTCCCGTCATATATCGAGACGCTCGAAATTGAATGTTGAAGCTCTGAGCCAATTCAAACGACAATAACTTTTTACTCGGATGTCTGATTGAGTCCCGTCATATATCGAGACGCTCGAAATTGAATGTTGAAGCTCTGAGCCAATTCAAACGACAATAACTTTTTACTCGGATGTCTGATTGAGTCCCGTAATATATCGAGACGCTCGAAATTGAATGTTGAAGCTCTGAGCCAATTCAAACGACAATAACTTTTTACTCGGATGTCTGATTGAGTCCCGTAATATATCGAGACGCTCGAAATTGAATGTTGAAGCTCTGAGCCAATTCAAACGACAATAACTTTTTACTCGGATGTCTGATTGAGTCCCGTAATATATCGAGACGCTCGAAATTGAATGTTGAAGCTCTGAGCCAATTCAAACGACAATAACTTTTTACTCGGATGTCTGATTGAGTCCCGTCATATATCGAGACGCTCGAAATTGAATGTTGAAGCTCTGAGCCAATTCAAACGACAATAACTTTTTACTCGGATGTCTGATTGAGTCCCGTCATATATCGAGACGCTCGAAATTGAATGTTGAAGCTCTGAGCCAATTCAAACGACAATAACTTTTTACTCGGATGTCTGATTGAGTCCCGTAATATATCGAGACGCTCGAAATTGAATGTTGAAGCTCTGAGCCAATTCAAACGACAATAACTTTTTACTCGGATGTCTGATTGAGTCCCGTCATATATCGAGACGCTCGAAATTGAATGTTGAAGCTCTGAGCCAATTCAAACGACAATAACTTTTTACTCGGATGTCTGATTGAGTCCCGTCATATATCGAGACGCTCGAAATTGAATGTTGAAGCTCTGAGCCAATTCAAACGACAATAACTTTTTACTCGGATGTCTGATTGAGTCCCGTAAATATCGAGACGCTCGAAATTGAATGTTGAAGCTCTCAGCCAATTCAAACGACAATAACTTTTTACTCGGATGTCTGATTGAGTCCCGTCATATATCGAGACGCTCGAAATTGAATGTTGAAGCTCTGAGCCAATTCAAACGACAATAACTTTTTACTCGGATGTCTGATTGAGTCCCGTAATATATCGAGACGCTCGAAATTGAATGTTGAAGCTCTGAGCCAATTCAAACGACAATAACTTTTTACTCGGATGTCTGATTGAGTCCCGTAATATATCGAGACGCTCGAAATTGAATGTTGAAGCTCTCAGCCAATTCAAACGACAATAACTTTTTACTCGGATGTCTGATTGAGTCCCGTCATATATCGAGACGCTCGAAATTGAATGTTGAAGCTCTGAGCCAATTCAAACGACAATAACTTTTTACTCGGATGTCTGATTGAGTCCCGTAATATATCGAGACGCTCGAAATTGAATGTTGAAGCTCTGAGCCAATTCAAACGACAATAACTTTTTACTCGGATGTCTGATTGAGTCCCGTAATATATCGAGACGCTCGAAATTGAATGTTGAAGCTCTGAGCCAATTCAAACGACAATAACTTTTTACTCGGATGTCTGATTGAGTCCCGTCATATATCGAGACGCTCGAAATTGAATGTTGAAGCTCTGAGCCAATTCAAACGACAATAACTTTTTACTCGGATGTCTGATTGAGTCCCGTATATATCGAGACGCTCGAAATTGAATGTTGAAGCTCTGAGCAAATTCAAACGACAATAACTTTTTACTCGGATGTCTGATTGAGTCCCGTAACATATCGAGACGCTCGAAATTGAATGTTGAAGCTCTGAGCCAATTCAAACGACAATATCTTTTTACTCGGATGTCTGATTGAGTCCCGTCATATATCGAGACGCTCGAAATTGAATGTTGAAGCTCTCAGCCAATTCAAACGACAATAACTTTTTACTCGGATGTCTGATTGAGTCCCGTCATATATCGAGACGCTCGAAATTGAATGTTGAAGCTCTGAGCCAATTCAAACGACAATAACTTTTTACTCGGATGTCTGATTGAGTCCCGTAATATATCGAGACGCTCGAAATTGAATGTTGAAGCTCTGAGCCAATTCAAACGACAATAACTTTTTACTCGGATGTCTGATTGAGTCCCGTAATATATCGAGACGCTCGAAATTGAATGTTGAAGCTCTGAGCCAATTCAAATGACAATAACTTTTTACTCGGATGTCTGATTGAGTCCCGTCATATATCGAGACGCTCGAAATTGAATGTTGAAGCTCTGAGCCAATTCAAACGACAATAACTTTTTACTCGGATGTCTGATTGAGTCCCGTAATATATCGAGACGCTCGAAATTGAATGTTGAAGCTCTCAGCCAATTCAAACGACAATAACTTTTTACTCGGATGTCTGATTGAGTCCCGTAATATATCGAGACGCTCGAAATTGAATGTTGAAGCTCTGAGCCAATTCAAACGACAATAACTTTTTACTCGGATGTCTGATTGAGTCCCGTCATATATCGAGACGCTCGAAATTGAATGTTGAAGCTCTGAGCAAATTCAAACGACAATAACTTTTTACTCGGATGTCTGATTGAGTCCCGTAATATATCGAGACGCTCGAAATTGAATGTTGAAGCTCTGAGCCAATTCAAACGACAATAACTTTTTACTCGGATGTCTGATTGAGTCCCGTAATATATCGAGACGCTCGAAATTGAATGTTGAAGCTCTGAGCCAATTCAAACGACAATAACTTTTTACTCGGATGTCTGATTGAGTCCCGTCATATATCGAGACGCTCGAAATTGAATGTTGAAGCTCTGAGCCAATCAAACGACAATAACTTTTTACTCGGATGTCTGATTGAGTCCCGTCATATATCGAGACGCTCGAAATTGAATGTTGAAGCTCTGAGCCAATTCAAACGACAATAACTTTTT